>NW_007745227.1:5084-15090 GCF_000696425.1 Galeopterus variegatus
ACTAATATAATGTATAACTTGAGCCATCATTTGTCTTTCTCAGCTAGCTCTTGAAGCCTTACAAACAAACCATGCAAAGCATGGCCTTTTATGTCCAACCATTTCCATTGCGCAAGCATATCTGGACCCAAGGAAAACTTCAGGAGGACTGGTTGCACCCAGTTCATGCCATGTTTTCATGGCTCCTCACACTTGAAAAAAAAAAAAAATCTGCAGATGTGACAGAAGACATCTAAACTCCAAAACCCCAGGAAGCTTTGTTGGCTCACTCCCCTGGTCAGTATCCACAGGACAGTGGAGTGCAGTGATTTCCCTTTCATGCTTCAGTCACACAAAGATTATTTTTAGGCTGCCAAAGGAAGCTCATTTCCCAATCTCTGGGGCAGATGTTGAGTGACCAAAGGAGAACCAGATGGCCATCTGAGTGGCCTGGGATGGGCTTGAAATGAATAACCATTCAGAAAAAGGGAATCAGAACAACAATAAATCAGCACAAAGTAGCAAGAAGCCCGAAAGTTGCATGCAGAAATTAAAGCACAAATCTATTGCTTCACTAGATTCGCTGCTTTCCAACAAAGAGTAATTCAGAACTGAAGAGGAAAACAGTAAATCCAAAAGGTAAAACTTGCCAACCCCCAGCATGCTCTGGTACACGCAGAGCCTGTGTGCACAGACCCCAGATCGTCAGATGCAGCTGAGGGAAAGCTGCAGCTGAGGTCCACTGAGAGGCTCAGGCTGCGGCTCTGTAAGTGAAATAACATTGCCCTTGTTCTTTCTATCCGAGACCATTTCCCAGTTTCCTCCCGTTCATCAGCCCCAAACAATTTGAATGGGCTTAACACTCTTTGTTGGTAATTATATGGGTGATTTTTATGCATACAAATTAAACAGATCTCTTGGTATCTTAGAAAGTTGAGGCAAGGAAATCACCTTTAAGGGCTTAGTAATGCAATCAGTCATTAGCCCATGTCTGACCCTCTTGTGGTGGGTTTGTGTGTGTCACTTTCCCAAAGAGACTCTCACTTCTTAGAAAACAGGGGATATGGATGTCAGGAAAGAGAATCTCTGCACATGTCCCTTCTTGGTATACATTTCAAATGAGAAAGGACAGACATTCTCTACGAAGTAGAACTTGCTCACTCTTGCCATGTCCTCGTGACCTACTGGGTGAGAAAACTGTGGGATCTGGAGCTCTTCTACTTAGGGTTTAAAGGTAGACTCTTGGGTCATTTCTGAGCAGGAGCTGGCTGCCAGGTTCACCGGCACTGGACATATCTCTGGCAGCAGGACTGTGACATGCTTTACCTTAAACAATAGAACGACAAAATCTGGCGTGCGTGTGTCCATGTATAATAGGAAAATCTCCAGAGCTACAAAAAGTAGAGGTGGGAGGGGTGTTAAAAACAACAGAGAAGCATGTAAAAGAGACCTAAGAAGTAAACAGGAGGACTGGCAGGAAAGAAAGAAGGGGATGAATTGTCGGAGGTGCCCTAACACAGCTGCTGAGTCCAATCCAATTCAGCAAGAACAGTAAACACACCAGATTCTTCCCGGGCATTTTTCTATACAAACCTTTTAGAGGAAGTTTCATACTCTTACACAGCTTATTATAACATAAAAAGATTGTTTTAACTGGGCATACCATTTAGGCAGGTCTTAGGTGAAGAGTAAGACATTGTGGTTAATTCTGGCTCACTGTTAACGTTCCAGGCAGTACCCTAAGGCCTTCTGCTGCTTTTTCCAGATCAACATGAGCTGAATTCTGAATTCTTTATTTCCAGGCGTGGTGTTGAGTTCATGCTGATTTGCTGATATATATTTCTAAGGGTATGCACTGCTTTAAGAACCTGAGGGGAAAGCTGACATGCACTGTGTGGAGCCCCATGGGAAGCAGCAAAAAGAGGCTGTTGCGGGGTTTGTTCATAAATGATCATCTACAGTAGGGCTCAGCAAACTCCTGCCTGGGGGCCAAATCTGGCCCAACACCTGTTTTTGCAAAGTTTTATTAGAACACAGTCATGCCCATGGCTGCTTCCCAACTACATAGGCAGAGTTGAGCAGATATAACAGAGACTGTTTGGCCAGCAAAGCCTGAAATGTTTATTATCTGGCCTTTACAGTTGCCGACTCCTCATCTATAGGAACACAGGTTGAGTATCCCTTATTTGAAAGGCTTGAGACCAGAGGTGTTTCGGATTGCAATTTTTTTTTTCAGATTTTGGAATATTTGCATCTATATACCGGTTGAGCATTCCTAATCCGAAAATGCGAAATCTGAAATGCTGTAATAAGCATTTCCTTTGAGCATGACCTTTGAGCATCATGCTGGCAATCAAAAAGTTTTGGATTTTGGATTTTGAATTTTCAGATTAGGGATGCTCCACCTATAGTTCATACTCTACCCCTACCCGTCTCCCCATCTCTCCATCCATTCTCAAAGTCATTGTGAAGAAACGAGAATTTTTAGAAATCATAACTTAGTAAGTTGAAGGGAAGGAATGTCTTAAGTGAAGACGTCTTAAGAAAGCTGCTGCTGGAGGCAGGCTCACTGCTCTACCACGGTATTTTCTAAAAAAATCCTTGTCATCTAGGATTTTATCTCTAAATTTCATTTTAAAATGATAACCATAAATGGCTGGCTGGATAGCTCAGTTGGTTAGAGTACAGTGTTATAACACCAAGGCCAACGGTTCAGATCCCCATATTAGCCAGCCGCCAAAAAACAAATAAAAACGATATCGACAAGCAACTCATTTGAAATAACAAGGATTCTCTTTTTATTTATCCATTTATTTATTTTTGCTGGCTGGTACAGGGATTGAACCCCAGACCTTGCTGTTACAATGCTCTAACCAACTGAGCTAACCAGCCAGCTCTAGGATTCTCTTTTTATTTTTTGGCAGCTGGCCAGCATGGAGATCCAAACACTTGACCTTGGTGTTATATCACCATGCTCTAACCTATGGAGCTAACCCACCAGCTAGATTTTTTTTTTTTTTTTTACATGCACACACTTTGCTAAGTGTCATAGGATTATTGGCCACCATTAAATTGGTTTTAAATCAGATTGCTTTAATAACCTACCAATAAACCTACCACTTGGAAGAAATGGGTTTGGTTTGTTTGTTTTTGGTCTTCTGTGGTATTGTTGATGGTGGTGGTGAAAGGAGAGAAAATGGCTTGGAGAACGAAGGAAGGAGACTTGAAAGCCTGGAAATTCTGAGGGGACAGGAAAGATTGTGGGGACCTCAGCGGGTGAGTTTAAAGCAGTATGAAGGCACTAGGCTACAGGAAACCTGTGAAGAGAGGGACAGAAAGTGAGTAAGAGGGAATAACAGGAGGTAGGAAGGTTCACGAGCAAATGGAACCGTATTCAAAATACTGCTTAGGATCCACCCTGCCTTTAGAAAAAAAGGAAAGAAAAAATAAAAGAGAGGGAAATTTAGGGCTGGCTCATTAGCTCAGTTGGTTAGAGCATTGTGCTGGTAACACCAAAGTCCATGGTTTGATTCCTGTATTGGTCAGCCACATAAAAAAAAAAAAGGGCGGTGGGAAGGAAAAGTTTCATCCCCTCCTCCGTCCGCAAGGAGTCCTTGCTCCCAAAGCCAGTCCCCGCTGCAGGCTGCCTCCGCCCCCTCCCCCCTCATCCACCTTCATGGCCACCTGTCCCTCAGCACAGGCTCTGGTCACTTCTCAGTGGGGCTACTGCAAAGGCCTCTCTATCCATCTCCACCTCCACCCGGCCTTTCTTCAATCCCACTCCTCCTCTGTCCCACTGCTTGAAAACCTTAAAACAAAAACTCTGACCCTATCACTCAACTGAAAAACTATCAATGAGTCACATTCCTTGCAAAAGAAGTCATAATTCCTTCATCTGTGTATTAGTCAGTTTTCTGTTGCTTAGAACAGAATTCCCAAAACTGGGTAAGTTATAAAGAAATGAAATTTATTTCTTATAGCTTTGGAGGCTGGAAAGTCCAAGGCCCAGGGGCACATCTGGTGAGGGCCTTGTTGGTGGGGGTCTCAGCCGAGTCCCGAGGTAGCACACAATATTACAGGCGAGGGGCTAAGAGCAGGCATTTCCACATGCTTTCTTCCTCTCCTTATAAAGTCCCCAGTCTACTCTCTGATAACCTATTAAGCCATTAACCCATTAATCCATGAATGAACTAATCCATTCATGAGGGCATAGTCCTCACAATCCAATCACCTTTTAAAGGTCCCACCTTTCAAATATCATATTAGAGATTAAATTCCAAAATGAGCTTAGGGGGACAAACATTCAAACCATAGCAGTCTAGAACTAAAAGAACAGGCTGAACATTCATAGTGAACAGACTTTCTGTTGATCTTTAAACAGGCCTTAAAACTTCCTCTTTGTGGACCACTGTTTATGTCATTTTTCTGCTCTAGAATGTCACCCATTTCTGTGGGCAGTCCTGTGGAAATCCCATGAAATAGTCGAATACTATTGAGTATTGGACTCCATTGAGTCCCTCCTGATCCCTGGAAGGAATCAGATCTCTCTCATCTAGGTCAATATAGCATATGGCTCATAAGGATTTATTATACAAAAGGAGGGAATATGAGAAATACGGGAATAGTAATTCATTTTGGAACATAATAAATGCCGTAAGAGAGGAATAAAGACTGTGTCTGTCATTGCTTTGTATCCCCCAAAGCACCTGCACAGTGCTCAGTGTGTGGATGGAGAGGTGAAGCTGGCTGTAGCCCAGCGCTGACTCAGACAGTGACTCGGTTGTGGGTACCTGCAGGGCCACGTTATAAACGTCTGCACTTGTATCTGGTGTTCGCGGGAAGAATATCAGGAAGAATTAGAGGTGTCTATGCTGGGAGCTGGGAGAGGAGTGGTGGATGTATAACACCGAAGCCACCTATTCGCTACTCTTAGCTTAGAATATAATCTCACACATTTATTTATTAAGCAAGTATATTTGTTTCAAGAGGAAATCAATTTGAATATCCAAACAAGAGTTTTACCAACAAATTTTTGAAAACATCTGCCCATTTATAAATCATGAGCTGACTTTCTGATTTTAAAAGCTAAAATGTGAGAAACAGACAAAATTGGCAGTCAGAGAAAGAAATGACAGAAGGCTGGAGGAATTAGAAAAAAATCTCTCTGAGGAATGAGGGGCTTTAAAATCTTGATAGTCAAAGAGTGGAAGGACGGATATTTCAAGTGAAGGAATAAAAGAACCAGAAGAGAGAGACATAGTTTTCTTTTTCTGCAAATGCCATTTACCGAGCTAAATCAGTACTTACAAAAAAAGCCAGGCAAGCAAAAACAAGCAAACAAGCAACAAACAAAAAGCCAGGCAAGCAAACAGTAACAATAGGGGTGGGGTGGGGAGAATTGTATTCATTTTTAAATAGCTCTATTTCTTTGTGAAATTTCTGCCCTGGATTCCACAGGGGAACTTCTGACCTCTTATATTTTACTTTGTTTTTATTTGCCAGGCTCTGTTACCATGTTGCATAAGATGTAGCTAAAAAGAGAAAAATGTCAAAAAACTCCAGATCTTCCAATGCCCATGAAGTCTTTATGTGAAGTTTTTTTCCCCCTAGCACTCAGTGCCCACTTATCAAACTCATCTATGCACTATCAAAGGTAATTCTGTTATTTGCCTAAAAGCCAGCAGCACAATAACTGGAACTGAAACTAAGTGGGGATCTCCTGTTTCTCCTAGAGGAAGATTCCGACTGTGCATCAGCATTACCTCCGTTTACAGCCTCCCAAGACACACATTCAAGGGGTTTTGTTACTTAAAAGGCACAGCGAAGCTCATTGAGTTATTCTGAGATAAATGGGGCACAGATGAGTCACCCTATCCTGGTTTTAGCCCTGTAGTTACTGCCATCATTTTGTCTCTGGCTGGAGAAATTTTTATTTCAGTTTCGTTTCTCAACTGTCACCTGCTTTTAAGTCTTAATATACTCTACTTTACATTTCAATGTGTGGACCACAGATTTAAACCCCTGAAGGGCATGTAAACTTAATAGGAGTGGTAATAATAAGAGGAAATCGTGTAATGGGGGCAGGGTTGAAAGGCAGCTTGGATACAGTAATGGAACGTGCAAAGATGGGAATCAACTTACCTGAAGTGATCAAGTCACTTCATGATGTCTACAGCAGTATTTTCACAAAAGAAATTAACTTGAGGGCAAAGAAACTTTATTACATGCCCTAGTGGTCCAAATTTTATTTTCACTGAAATTTGAAAGAATTTTTCAAATCCAAAAGATGATGATAAAGTTGATTGCATGCTCAGGGGGTTTCTTTCTTTTTTTTTTTTTTTTTTTTTCCCTTTTTTGTTTTTTTTCGTGTCCAGCAACGGATCGCAACCCTCAGTGTCGCGCCCGTACCGGACCGGGACCGGCAACGGGACCGCAACCCTTGGTATCGCGCCCGCACCTTGCTCAGCCAGTGAGCGGGAACCAGTCTGTATGCGGGATCCGAACCCTCGGCGGGAGCGCCGCAGCACTCCCAAGCGGCGCACTGTAGCAGTGTGCCACCGGGCCGGCCCACAGGGGGTTTCTTTAACTGCATTTTCCAATGCTCTAGGCTATGATGTCAGCCTTTTTAGACTGTGAAGCCCTCAAGAACTCCCAACACAGATTCACAAATTATAAACCTATGCTATTGTACTAATGGATACATGCACTATAAAACCCAAAGCAATCTAAAATGAGATAAGCTCTGTACATGTTCTAATATTTTCCTGCCACACCCCAAGGGACCATCTGGCTTCCCCTCTGGGTGTACCCTGCCACGTGGGAGACCACTGCACTATGAGGCTCCATGTGGAATACAATATTTACTTTCAGATGAAAATGACATGGGTTGTTTACCTCCCTGAGAACTGCAAACTGCTTGGATGAAAAAGCAGCACAGAGCCAGGTAGCGAGTTGGAACAGGTCCTTGAAAATGGGCCATGGGAGTAAGCCTAATTCAAACTTCAGCAGTTTACCAGGCAATTCATCTGGCCAAATAATTATTCTTATCTCCATTTTTCCCCCACCCACTTAAATAATCACTTCATCTCCTTAAGTATGAAACCAAACCAAACTAAACCAAAACCACCCCCAAATTTGAATCTTATTTTCTTAGACCAGCAATAATTGCAGCTTTTTCTTTCTTATCCTGCTCTGGCAATTCCAAATTCTGAGCTTTGTTTCATGCAACCTCTTACATAGGTCCTGTGCCAGTAGAAGTGTTGCTTAAGGAACACCTAAGTGAACTGAGACCTACTTGGGGGAGGACAGGACTGAAGGTAATGAGAGACTAGTTCACAGTTTGGGGCAGAGGAGAGAAAAGTGTACAACTCAGGGAGTGTGGATCCACAGATGATGCTGCCTGCCTCAGGGCGGTCCTGGGGATGATACAGTTTCTTCATCAGCAGCCCCAGTTTACAGACTAGGAACTGGAGTCAGGGAAGGCGATGAGAACAGGGGTGTGCAAGCAGGTCTGTGCCCTTGAGGGATCCGGAGCAGGCTGGGGGTTCTGTGCTTCCAAGCTTCCCGTGAGTACCATGAACACCTTGGCCTCACTCCCTCTGTCCCCAAACTGTGAAAAGGAGGGGGTCAGTTGAGGGCCTAAAACCTCCCCTTCTTAAAGCCATGCACAGACAGGGCTTTACCCAGCCCCTAGCTGGGATACTCTTAGGAGACCTGCCACCTTTGCTCTTTAAAATCTGAATAAGAATTTCAGAATCACGCGGGAAGCTTCTGAAAACACAGATTCCTGGGCCCCACCCCATCTTTGGAATGGGCCTCTCCAGAGTGGCACCTGGAGATCTGAGTATCAGCCTAAGCCACACGCCCACTGCATACAAGGTTATTTCAAAAAGTTTATGGAAAGATTCGTATTACCTTTCAATTCTATTTTTCCCTGAACTTTTTGGAGCACCTCGTATTAGACATTCAGAAGGGCAGGAGCTACCCGCGCACACGTGTGTGTCAACACACACAGTTTTGCCCCTTGTGTGCCTGTGAAGTCTGAGAACGCTTTTCTTAGCGTATTCACCTTCTCTTCCAGGCTCTTTCGTTTTTCACTTGCAGCTGCCTTGAGCTCTAATGTGACGTTTCCAGGGGAGCAAGTTTGCCCTCAGCGGAGCTCAGTCTTCTCTCTCATTATGGATTTCTAGCTTATAAAACGCACAGTTTGGACCAGCGAATTCCCAAGGTTCCTTGCAGCTCTGAGACTTTATGGTTCTATTTACCAGAAGCCACATCTTTGACACTTGGAACTGCAGGCTCTTTTCTCAGGTGCCTTTTTGGCCAGTATTTTCACCTACATTCCACTTGTTTCCCCTTGGGATGTTTAAACCTTTACTGTTGCTATTGACTTGCTAAATATCAAGTCCTAAACTCCCTTTCTAGCTGCTTGCAGGTTTCTATCTTTAATCAAACAAAAAATAAGAAATCTACTTATTGATAATGAGGTACTACCATAACTGTCCTATTTTTTTTTTAAAGAATATCCTTCTACTTTTATTTTATTTTATTTTATTTATTTTTATTTATTTATTTGTGTGTGTGTGTGTGTGTATGTGACCGGTAAGGGGATCACAACCCTTGGTTTGGTGCCGTCGGCACCACACTCAGCCAGTGAGCGCACCGGCCATCCCTATATGGGATCCGAACCCGCAGCGGGAGCACCACTGCACTCCCAGCGCTGCACTCTCCCGAGTGCGCCACGGGGCCGACCCATAACTGTCCTATTTTATGGGAAGGGATACTGTATTCTTGCAGTGTTATACTGGGAAAAATGATTTCTACATCACTGACACTCTTATTCCAGACAGAAATTCCCAGAAGGGAGAAGCAGAAAGACTTGCAAGCTTGGGGACACAATCAATAAATGTCTACTATATGCAATGCCCATTTTAAATTCAAGGTATGCTGGGGAAGACGGGCCAGCCAGTGGAAGATGACCAACCCTTATGACGCAGGGGGCATACGAGAATGCGAGAGGGCGTGTCATCCACCCACCTGTCTGCCCGTCAGTCCGACCAGTCTGTCTCATACACACACCAAGAGTATACAGTGAACACTAGGTATATAAACATGAGCAAACCTGAAGTGGTCCTGGCCCCCACGGATCCTCTACTAACGGGGGAGGATGACAGTAAGTAAACGGCCACATGAATAACTGTGCCGTTACAATCTGTGTTAAGGGCCATGAAGGACAATATAGAGCATATTGCACGATGGGGACCCAGGCAGGTGGGATGTGTGCATCTGGGAAGACTTCCTGGAGGAGACGAATCCTGAAGTTAGATAAGTAGGAAGTACAATCCCAGGGAAAAGGGCAGACTGCTCCCGACCCAGGGGAATCCATAAGCAGAGGCTGCGAATGACCTCGGCTCAGAGCAACTCTGCGGCTCAGCCCTACAGCCCACAGCTGCACACCGAAGCAGCCTGAGTCTTAACACTCTCGGGGATTTGGGGAAAAACATTTGCTCATCTTAAAAAAGGTTCAGGGCACCTTGTGCCAGGGTCCCACTGCACTGATAGTTTAATTCTGTGGAGGTCTGATTTCTAGGCAGACACCGTGGCTTCCTGTTTTAATATCAGTTACGGGTAGATGCACTTGGTGCTTACTGTTCTTTATATCAGACTCTAAGTTCAATTTGCCAGAAAAATCTAGCTCAGACCCCAAACAAGAGACGGTTTCCCATTCAGGGCAGCTTGAATCAACCAGAAATGATGCTCTCAGATGCTGCGTTAGGGCTGGCTGGTTAGCTCAGTTGGTTAAACTGTGGTGCAAATAACACCAAAGTCCACGGTTCGATCCCTGGACCAGCCAGCAGCCCCCACCCAAAAAAAAAGAACAGATCCTGCAATAAAAATTCTCAATGCCCAGCACTTTTGGAAACATTTAGAGCAGACTTTTTAAAAAAATCAATTATTCAATACAAATAAAACACAGAACACCCTCTCTTTTCTTTCCACAGGATTACTATCTACTCTCAAAGATACG
>NW_007745228.1:0-3255 GCF_000696425.1 Galeopterus variegatus
GGACTGCCTCTTCAGCAAATGGTGCTGGGAGAACTGGATATCCATATGCAGGAGAATGAACACAGTCAATTTTAGAACATTTTCATCACTTCAAACAGAAACTCTGTATCATTAAGATATCAGCCTCCTATTCTTCCAGCCTCTCCAAGCTCAGCCCTAACTCACATTAATCTAGATTTTGTCTCTATAGATTTGCCTATTCTGAACTTTCATATGGATAGCATCATAATATATGAACTTTTGTGATTGGCTTTTTTCACTTAGCATAGTATTTTTTGAGGTAAATAAAAGTCATAGCTATGACTTCATAGCATATTCTATGTACTTCATAGCATAACTTCATTCCTTTTTAGGGTTAAGTAATATGCCATTGTATGGATATACCAGAATTTATTCATTTGTCCATTGATGGATATTTGGGTTATTTCCACCTTTTGGCAATTATGCTGCTATAAATTCTTGTGCATGTTTTTGTGTATCCTATGTTTTCATTTCCTTTTGGTATATAACTAGGAATTGAATTGCTGGCTCAGATGGTAACTCTATGTTTAATTTTTTTATGAGGACTGGCCAGACTGTTTTCCCAAGTGGCTGCACCATTGTACATTCTCTCCAGCAGTATATGACAATTCCAATTTTTCCAGATCCTCATCAATACTTATTATCCATCTTTTCAATTCTAGCCATCCTGGTGGGTATGAAATGGTATGTCATTATGTTTTTATTTGTATTTCCATGATGACTAATGGCATTGAACATCTGTTCATGAGCTTACTGGCCATTTGTTTATCTTCCATGGAGAAATGTCTATTTGGATTCTTTGCCCTTTTTTAAAAAATCGGGTTACCTTTTTGCTGTTAAATTGTAAATGTTCTTTATATATTGGATATACTGCGTCAAACTTTCCATCAGAGATATTTACCCAAGGAAAATATCCAAACAACTTACTATTTACCACTTTATTTAAAATGTGTTTTAAGGCTTAAGGGAAAAGAACCTCATTTGTCAGCCCCAAGGAAATCTTGATGACATTACAGAGAGTAAAACAATTTTCCAACACTGCAAAATGTGTCTATCTGATAATAAGAACAAATACTAAGAGCTTAGAATTGACCAGATAATGTTTTAAGTAATTAATTTGTAGTAACTAAGGAATTAACTACTATTAATTTTACAGATAAGGAAACTGAAGCACAGATTGTTTGAAAAAAAACTTTCAATGAATTATACCTGAAAGTGAAGGAAGAATGATGATTTTAGCCCAAGTTGTCTGGCTAACTGGTATATTTCAATTTCATTATATTATTTTACTCTATTATCAAATTACTGCAAGAGGAAAGGGTAGAGCCCTTAATATAATATTACATAAATAATATATAGCTATATGTAAAATAATATTTCTTATTTTATGATTCTATGTGAATATAACTGCAAATCAAAAGGTAAATTAAAAAAAATAAGACAAAAATTAAGGGGAGACATAAGGCAGATATCATGTTAGATTATTTACATGCATTATAGATTTTTTTTTTTTTTTTGTCTTTTTGTCTTTTTTCGTGACCGGCAACGGATCGCAACCCTCAGTGTGGCGCCTGTACCGGACCGGGACCGGCAACAGGATCGCAACCCTCGGTGTTGCCCCCGCTCCTTGCTCAGCCAGTGAGCGGCCGGTCTATATGTGGGATCCGAACCCTCAGCGGGAGCGCTTCCGCGCTTCCCAAGCGGTGCACTGTAGCAGTGCGCCACCGGGCCGGCCCCCTGCATTATAGATTTTACTTCTTAAAATATTTATGATAATATTACAATACCTTGCATTCATGGGGCTTTACCTGTTGTCAGGCACTCTGAAAATAATTGTAAATATACAAAAATTTATTTAATCTCTACATCAACTACCTGGACTACCCTCATGTTTTAAGGTATTCTCACTTTATATGTTATATAATTTCTAAATAATGAGTTGACAATAAATCATTAATAAATATAAAGGAAAAGCATACACTAAACTGTAGGAAATCACAGTATTGAGGATCGTGGTTTGTTTGCATGTCCTCTCTTTATAGAATTTCACTCATAATTTGTTATACTAGTATTTCAAAAGCCTCTTCAAGAAAATAACAAACAACAACCACAGCAACACATTTATCTCAACTGGTAAATACATTAAATTCCAAACAATTAACATTTTTATTGCACACTCCTTATTTTAAGTTATAGATCTTAGTTTTCATGTGAATTTTAAGGTTTTAGAAGCTCACATAAACTAATTTAATAATGGGTATATAACTGATAATTTCTATTTCTTGCTGTTATATACACTTTATCAAATAAATTATGTAACAAATGTTTATAATACCCCAGAGTTATAATACTAATTTCTTGTACTATAATTTTTTTAATTGACAAAGCTTTTCAACACATAGTGATAATTAAGAAACTTTCTTTGTAATAGAAAATATTTTAACATGACATAAAAATACATCTAAAACATATCATTACTACATAGAGCTATTTTTACTGATAAATTTATACAGATACATCTTAAATCATGATTATTATAATTTATATAGTTTTACACACACTTAACTATTTTAAACATGCATACTTTCCCACACAAAATAAACAGATACTTATCCACACCAAAATTCTTACCAGTAAGAAATGTCCATTATCTTACAAAGGTGGATTAATAATATACTTGAGGTTTGAGTGAGAAAATCTCTGCTACAAACTAAATGCTCATGTTTCCCCAGAATTCATATGTTGAAATTCTCACCCCAAGGTGAATTAGGAGCCGGGAACTTTGGAAAGTGACTAGGTCATGAGGGCAGAGCCCTAAATGATTAGGATTAAGGCTCTTATAAAAGAGACCCCAGAGAGCTAGCTAGTCTTTTCCACCATGTGAGGAGACAGCCTGAAGGCTCTGTTTATGAACCAGAAAGCGGGCCCTCCATAGACGCCTATTCTGTTGGCACCTTGTTCTTGGACATCCCAAATTTGACAACTGTGACAAATAAATTTTTGTTGTTTATCTGCTACCCAGTATGTGGTATTTTGTTATAGCAGCCTGAATGGACTAAGATAGTTTCAAACATAACCAGGAATATGTCAGTAAAATAGTAACAATATTTCTCAAATTGATCATCATGTATTAAGATTATAATAATAATATTTAAGAGTAATACCTTTATAATTATTGTTAACTGTTTATGAAATTTTATTTGTTTTATTGAGAGTTTCCTAGGCAGAAAAAAA
>NW_007745228.1:4465-7789 GCF_000696425.1 Galeopterus variegatus
TTTGAGTTCACTTCTATATTATCTTCCCTTTTACTTAACTTTACTTACTTATCTTCCCTTTCGTCTTATCATTTGATAGTTATAAATATAAATACCAAGCTGTTCAAATGTGTTATTTTAAATCAGTTAATCAAAACAATTCAGAAAGATTGTCAAAACATTTCAAACATTCAATATTTTTCCATTTGAAACAAACAAAAAAAAAGTGAAGTTATGTTTCTGTCTTTCTTGTGTGTATTATCATCATAGAAATGACTTTAATGTGAAATATGCTTAACACCCAATTTTGAAAATATATAAGTTATTAGTTAAATAAAACATTATCTTGGTAAATAAAAAGCATATAACTGTATAGATTACACTTACGTTTTGTGAGATCTATACACGGTGGTATATTCACTCATTTCTTTTTTTCTTTTTTACATCTATTCTTCTAAAATTCAAGTTTAAGTATACCATTACTCTAGATATCTCTAGGAAAATATTAATTTCTAAGTTCACTTTAAGTGGGTGAATCCTTTCCAATATTAGGAATATATATGCTCAGTTCCATATCATAATCAAAATGCTGAATTTGATTTAAAGTTAATATTTCCCCTAGCCCAGCTACAGCAGTTGGCATTGGGTAATCTGCATTAAGTGAAAAGTACTGTGATGGGCTCCTTTCTTTCCTTTGCCCAGCGGAGTTTCTGTTCTTCCTCCTGGGCGGGGTTTGCTTAGCAGGTGTGGAAGGTTTGAGAGGGAAAAGTGTTAAGGGAATTATAAAGTTCTTATTTGCCTGGTATTGTTATAAGACAGATGTCTACTGTGAAGTTCTGGGTCCGTGTAAAGATGATTTCTTCTCTTGTCTGGACTTCAGTAGCTTTGCAGGGATTTCTCATGGTTTCTTTAAAATGTTTAGATATATCCAGCGGTGTGTTGTAGCTAGCATTTGCCAGACCTTGAGAGACAATTGTTAGATTTTCAGGAATTTCGTGAACACTTTGCTATCCAATGCTATTATTTAAAACCAAATTATGTAAATATGACATTTAAAATTATCAGAAAAATACACACCAAGAAATCATTACTTCCCACGTATTTTTCTATATTTTACTACTATACATACTCTTGAGGTTATTCACGGCTATTGGACTTGTATGATGGAAACATTATATACTGGTATGATTTATTACATCTTTTCACAAGTCAGCATTCAATGGTGTCAAGCTTAAAATCAAAAATGGTGGTAATACTTACAACATAGAAATCAGAAAACCCTACAAATCAAGACTTACTGATTGTTTACTCATTGTCTAGATTTAATACAGTGATTTTTACAAAATATTAATAATGCAGTTTAAACTAAAGGTATATAGAGTCTAAGCCATTATTTATGAACAGATCAAAAATTGAGAAAATATTTTTCCTTGTTCAAAAAGTTTTATAAGAGACAGCAAATAAATCATTTGTGTGATTGTGAAACAATCAAATTTTTGACATATACATTGTTTCCCTTTCATTTTACTTATTAATGTAAACAAAATAGCAATCAACTTTTATGTTCAAACTACACTATTTTATCCACTACAACCATGTTTTGGCTACAGATACAAGAATTAGGCAAAATCAATATAGCATTTTATGAGAATTGCTGAGCTCTATGGAATTTATAATAAATAATAGTGTATATATTTCTAAAATTAGTGCTATATGCCTGTATGTCAATAAAATTTGTAATAAATTTATGTTCTTATATACAGGCTAACTTATTGTTTTTCCAGAAAACCAACAGTTAAAGATTACTGACATATCACTCGGTATATCTCCATATATATTCAGGCTGATGATTTTTTACTCCCAAAGTCTCTAGGAATCCATCACTGAGACCTAAAAACTAAGACAAACAGTTAAGAAATGCCAGATGTCTGTGATCAATTATCTGGTTTACTGGAAATACGCATGGATCCTTTGCACCAAAAGATTCTGACACTGCAGGTGAACACTTACACTTCAACATCTTCACCTTTACTGTTATCATTAAAGAAGTTAAACTACATGCCTCTTAAGCTTTAGGTTTTATATAGTGGCAGTCAGAAACCAGTCATTTCTGTCCCCAATAGAAAATGAATCATGTATTAAATATCCCCCCAAAATTTATAGAAAGTCCCTCCTCACTAAATTGAGACCAATATAAAAACTTCATATTACAAATATTTCAAATAATTCAACCCCAGTAGAAGTGAGGTATGGAGTAATTTTTGTCAGCAGAATGAACTCCCAGTGTCATAACAAGTAATATATTGTTTTATCACTAGGGAAAAATTAAACTACATGAACCAGATATTGTAGATAAAGATGAGAATAGCATAGTATTAAGTTTCCAGAAGTATTTGGAGTATTAGAAAGTAATTTATAGATAACACATCATCAAGCTTTGTGCATCCACAGTCTACAATTGCTACAATTTACCAGGTACTTACGATCTCCCATATACTACACCACTATTTTATACTACTACTCTGCAAACACTACACTAACATTACTACACTAAGCAATTTATATCAACTCTATAAGGTAGTAATGATGATTATAAGTAGATATATAGGAATACATATGTAAAATAATATATATATATATATGTATATATACAAACACACAGTGTTTCAAGATCACATAAAAAGTAAGAATGGGGATCAGGATTTGAGCACGGTTTTGTCTAAATTTCTAAATATCTGAACTAGGATTAAAGTTTAAATTTAAAAATAAGATACATGTAAACATTTAAAATGGAAACAGCATGGTAAATCTTTGAAATAGTGTATTTCATGAAAGTAACTCATAACTTCATCTCCATCGAATTTCTCATCCAGAAGAGAGATATGTAGATACACACATGCACACAAACCCATGCCCACAAAATATACTGAATACGGATTCTGAAGAGCTAAAAAGAGATTTTGAAGAGCTGAAAATAACTTTGAAGTTTATTAAATTTAGCTCTCTCATTTCATAGATTAATAAGTAAAACATAAAACGTTAGAATTTGGCCTTAGCTCTAAGTAGAAAAACCACAATATATTTTCCTGAAGCCTAACTTAGAATATAACATTAATATCATACTTTTTATATCAAGCCAATGTAATTTTCGATCACATATCAGAGGAAAAAGAATTGTAATTTAATGACTTTATAACTGTTCTTGTTGAAGCATGTTTTTATTTCTTTTATTTTTAACATAGCATCTCATCTTGCACTTTGAGCAAATTCTTTTCTCAAAAATGCATTTTTGGGCCGGCCCGGTGGCGCACTGCTATAGTGCGCCGCTTGGGAGGCGCGGCGGCG
>NW_007745228.1:8439-11046 GCF_000696425.1 Galeopterus variegatus
CGGAGTGCAAAAATTAGAGAAAGGACAATAGTAAATATTTATATGTCCAAAAATTTATAACTTTTTAGCTATACTTTGAATCTTTGTAATGTGGGTAAAGGGCCATTTATTACTAGATACAACATTTTAATTTTTAGATAGCTAAAAAAAATTTGTTTTAAAAGAGTCTAGGAAATTGTAAAGTGCAATTATTTACTTTTCCCATAAGGTCTTCATCAACTCCGCTTCCACTTGTCAAGTGTCTCTGTTCCTATTCTGTTTTTCTACCACTAACTTGTCTCATTGCCTTTTTCCTACTCTCCCCTGACTCTGCCTGCCCACTTCTTCCTTGTGAATCACAGAGCCTTGGCGTTAGTCATATTAATGTGGGCTTGATTTTGGTCCTTTGGGTCCTGTGCTCAGAGAACAAATAAAGGAAAAGAATATATTCCAACTGAGCTTCAGACAGAAACATCTGAAACAAAAACAAATTGTCTTCTTGATAATACTGCCACTGATTGATCTATAATTAAATTTCCTAGTCATCGCTTCAAAAGCATGTTCATTTTTACAGTAATTCTCAAGGTTTTTTTAATTATCCTAATTTAGTAAGGTAAAGGCATTTCCCTGGAGATGCCTTCTTGCCTCCAGCTGTTGATGGGATGGGTAGGATATGGAGCTCTATGTTCTGTCCGTAATGTGATATTAGCCCAGTGGGGAAGATCTTTTCACTTAGTGTTTTTAGTATTTCCTGAATAATTACTAACTTAAATATTTGAATATATACACATAAACATTTTCATAATTGAATAAGGAAAGAAGTGAGAGTATCTTTTATAAAATCATGATGGCTCTAATTTCTTGATTATGTTTACCACTTTATAGTTATAATAAATTAAACATTTGCAAAATACTTTTATGTAACTTATAAAAGGTAATAAATTAACAAAAATTCTAGGTTTCAAAAAAATTCCAGCATTTTTAGTTATTTCCTATAAAGCAAGTGATGAAGGGTTGATTTTTTTTTTTTTTTTTTAAGAACAGAATGAAGGGTCAGAATGCAGTATGTTAATACTGAAGAAGAATCAAACTGAGATTAAATTTATTTTAAAGGTAAAAACTTTACTTTTGAAAAGTAAATCATGAAACTGTAAAATGTAAACTAAAATCTCTTTGTCTTCATGGAAAGAGAATATTAGAGATAAATTGTTAGAAAAATAATACTTGAAAACAAGTGTCAGGGAAAATATTCCCCGAAAGCCTAAAATATTCTGTTATAGCTAAAAAAAAAATGCAATGAAAGAAATACCTTTAGCATAGGTTTCCCACTTTTATAACTTTTGAATCTTTGGAACATATATATTTGAAATTTTACTTCAATATAAAAGCATTATTCCTCAATCTTATATGTTCAAAGATTTTAGAGAAATGCCATAGTTTATATTCTTTTTCATCTTCACAAATGTTGTATAAGAAGAATTCATGATAAATAAAGGGATCCAATACCAAAGTAATTAAGAAAGAATAGAAGATTTTGTATTTCCTGAAAGTATATTCAGTAAATCCTTCGGACTATGAATTCAAAACTAACATATCAGTTTCTAAGACCAAACTTACTATTTCTTCTTTTCTTGATAATAAGTTGTAATTTGAAAAATGATCAATCAATATTGAATCTAAACATAATCTAATCACTTGGTTCAGTAATTTTGTTCAGTAATTTTGCTGCCTGTTAAATGGTGTCATCTCTGTACTTTATGTCAATGTGCATTTCTAAAGAAAATCATATTTTGTGACTATTTGTTATATTCTCTTGCATTCAAATGTTATTTAAAATGTTCACCACACACACACACAATTTCTTTAAGATATAAATTCTTAGGAAATAATTATAGTAATAATGCTTTGTAAAGTAAGTTGGCATAGAAAGGATTTTAAAAGTAAATTTTTTTCTGGATCTCAGAAAACTATGCTAGAAAAATTGTTAGTGCCAAATTGAAATTTTGGGATTATATACATGAAGATTGAGACCTATTCTTTTATATAAACATAACAATATAAGCATACTTTCTAAGGAGTCAAGATCACAGTACCAAGAGTAGTTAATACCGCACGTAGTGTGGTCTTTAAACTTTAAATGAGAAGCTGTCTTTGTAAAACTGAAACTGAGCCCCTATGGATGGACATAAACAATTTCATTAAACATTTAAATGTTGGCCAAAAAAAAAACAATCCTCTAGCGCTTTTTGAAGAAACTGTACAGAAGTTTCCCAGGATTATACTCCTAAAACGAATCACAAGTATATGAAAACAATCTCTGTGGATTATGAATAAGTCATTTTTTTAAACCATGGAGGTAGCATATATCTACTACTGTCTATTACTAACTAGTAGAAGAGTCACCAAGATATCAAATTGTTCAGAATTTAGTTTCTTTAACTTTACTTATTATATAATATTCCTTGTTGTGATATTCCTTGTTGTGAGTTGAAAGTCATAAAGCACTTGTTAAAGATCTTGTTTTCCCATCTGATGTTCAGACTGAGAACAGGGACTATGGTACCCAGACAAAAAGCTGATGGGGCCTTTCAGTTTCATTCACGAAAAACCTGACAGGCCTCAGGAAAA
>NW_007745228.1:13656-15087 GCF_000696425.1 Galeopterus variegatus
TGCTGATGGACATTTAGATTGGTTCCATGTCTTTGCTATTGTAAATAAAGCTTTGATGAACGTGGGAATGCAAGTATCCCTTAAACATGATGATTTCCATTCCTTTGGGTATATACCCAGCAGTGGAATTACTGATTCATATGGCAGTTCTACCTGTAGTTGTTTGAGAAACCTCCATACTGTTTTTCATAATGGTTGTACTAGTTTACTGCGCCACCACAGCATAGAAGAGTTCCCTTTCTCTGCATCCTTTCCAGCATTTATTATTCTCTGTCTTTTCGATACTCTCCAGTCTAACTAGAGTGAGATGATATCTCAATGTGGTTTTGATATGCATTTTCCTGATGCTCAGTGATGTTGAGCATTTCTTTATGTACCTGTTGGCCATTTGTATGTCTTCCTTTGAGAAATTTCTATTCATCTTCCTTGCCATTTTTAAATCAGATTATTTATTTTTTTACTGTTAACTTGTTTGAGCTCCTTTGTATATTCTGGATATTAATCCCTTGTCAGAAGTATAGTTTGCAAATATTTTCTCTCATTCTGTAAATTGTCTTTTCACTCTGTTGATTATTTCCTTTGCTATGCAGAAGCTTTTTAGTTTGATATAATCCCATTTGTTTATTTTTTCATTATTGCCTGGGCTTTTGGGGTCTTATTCACAAAGTCTTTGCCCAGTCTTAAATCCTGAAGTGTTTTCCCTGTATTTTTCTTTAGGAGTTTAATAGTTTCAGGTATTATACTTTAAATCTTTAATCTAGTTTGACTTGATTTTGTTAAGTGACAATAGATACAGGTCTACTTTCATTTTTCTATACTTGGATATCCATTTTTCCAGCACCATTTACTGAAGAGGCTGTCTTTTTCCCAATGTATGTTCTTGCTGCCTTTGTCAAAGATTTGTTGGCTGTTAAGTACATGGGTTAATTTCTGGGTTCCGTTCTGTTCCACTGGCCCATGTGCCTGTTTTTATGTTAGTATTATGTGGTTGTGGTTACTAAAACTTTATAGTATAGTTTGAAGTCAGCTAGTGTAATACCTCCAGGATTATTTTGTCATTGTTGTTTAGGATTGCTTCAGCTATCCAGGGTCATTTTTTGTTCACTATGAATGTTGGGATTGTTTTATATTTCTGTGATGAATGTCATTGGTATTTTGATAGGTATTGTGTTGAATCTGTAGATTGCTTTAGTAGTATGGACATTTTCACAATCCATAACAACAAAATGTCTTTCCATCTTTGTTGTTCTATTTCTTTCAGCAGAATTTTGTAGTTCTCATTATAGAGGATCTTTCACCTCTTTGGTTAAATTTATTCCTAGGTATTTTATTATTTTGGTAGCTATTGTAAATGGGCTTCCTTTCTTGATTTTTTTTTTCTTGCTTGTTCATTGTTGGTGTATAAGAATGCTACTGATTTTTTGTGTACTG
>NW_007745229.1:0-1236 GCF_000696425.1 Galeopterus variegatus
AAAAAAAAAAAAAAGGAAGAAATAAAATTACAAATGGAAGTCTGGATTTTACAACTTTTGAATGATCCTTTTTTATTTAGTACTATTTCTGCACAAGTAGAAACTGGGCAAAAAATAAAATACATGATTCATGCTCATTTCTTAATAGGATCTGTGGTCATGAGAAGATAAAGGTGTAGACAACTCTGATGTTCTGTTTCTATATATTATCTGGCAGTTGACTCTGTGTGTGTTCTGTTTCTATATATTATCTGGCAGTTGACTCTGTGTGTGTTGAACATAAAAGAAGTCTATGTTCGGTGTGTCTGTTGCTGTGTGTCAAACATGCTGTGGAGAACTGAAGGTACTACTGTCAGGTTCAGTCCCTACCCTTGAGCTAAAAATGCAAGAGGGGAAAAAGTGAAACAGCAATGTGAAAGTGTTATTTATAATCAAACAAATAATGCTGAAAATGATACATGATGCTTAGAGAAATATATAGCTATAGTTCTTTATAGTTAATAAAGTGTTTTCATATAATAGGCATTCAATAAAAGTAGGGTATATTAATAAATTGAGTATGTGCTTTGTGATAAGGGTAAATAAATGCTCCAGAAAACAAATTCATTAAGTAATTCTAAGTAATAACATTAGAACATGTATGTGCACGTGTGTG
Source organism: Galeopterus variegatus (assembly GCF_000696425.1). NCBI lineage: Eukaryota > Metazoa > Chordata > Mammalia > Dermoptera > Cynocephalidae > Galeopterus > Galeopterus variegatus. The sequence continues at coordinate 656 of NW_007745229.1, forward strand.
TGTTTGTGTGTTATGGCTTGCATATTAATGTTTTAAAAGAGCTAGACCAGCCAGATACTATGAAAATTTTAAACATTGGTATTTTTTTATTGGCCAGTCCATGACTGAATAATATTCATCTTGCCAAAGCAACAAGTGAGTCATAGGTTAATACTATCAGCTTTTTGACCTCAGCTTACACAGGCTTGGCTTTGCTATCTTTCTCTCAGTCCTTTTCTCATTTTTAGCATTTTGCTGTTACAGCAAAGTGTAAATATTTTCTTGCAACTTTACTCTTTTGTAGCACTTTTAAAAAACAGTCAGATTAAAATTGGAACTCTTCAAAAGAGGTAAAAAGCTTGAGAAAAAATAACACTAAAATATGAGTTATTGTTATTACTCTTGACTGCATGACAACAGAATTAGTTTCTCAGCAGCCAGAGGGTCTAAGTTAATTGTGATTTATCCATTGCTGGATTTTAGTGCTTTCCGCTTTTTAAAGGGTTTTGTTTTGTTTTGTTTTGATTTGATTTGTGTTCCAGTGTTATGAGCCTGTATGCTTATTGGTAGTTCATTTCTACATTTGGCTAGGCATATGGGGG
>NW_007745229.1:1699-13531 GCF_000696425.1 Galeopterus variegatus
AGTGTTATGAGCCTGTATGCTTATTGGTAGTTCATTTCTACATTTGGCTAGGCATATGGGGGGTGTGGTGGGAGGTGCTATGCACTAAATTCTCCTGTAAAGCTGCCACAGTATCTATACTACTCACCTCTCTTATAGGTAAGAAGCACCAATAATTTGATAACTTAACCTTGAGTATGGCCCCAGATTGACTTGAATAATACTGAATTCCACCCTGTAACAAGTTGAGTTAGGAGCCTCTTGGCATTCTTTGTCAAGAGACAGTGACCAGTAATAAGACTTACAGGTTGTAATACTTAAAGAGAAGGAAACTTTTAGTTCCCCCAGGACAGTAAATTTATTACAAATGGCAATGATTTTCAGTCTTTTGGATATCACGGGCTAGCAAAATATCCAAAAATAAACTCTGAGGGCATGTAGTAGTGTTTCAAATTTTTTATATTGCTTAATTCAAAAATTAGATAATACCAGCATATGTATAATTTTATTAAAGAAAACTTTTATTCATCAAAAAAGCAGTAAGAACATAACCTCACCAAAAAAAAAAAAAGTAGTAAGACCGTACCTCAGAATAAGTACTCCTTTATATTGAATAATTCTAGCTTTATGAAAGAGACTACATTGTTTATATTTTTCCCATTTCACCATAGAACCATGTAAGACTTGGAAATTTCTAGTCTGTGTATAATTTTGTTGACTGTGCTGGACATATGTGGTGTAATTTTCAATGTTTGCCAAAGCAACAATTATGTATTAAGTACTTACTAAATATAAAGCACTGTGTTAAGCCTATGCCAAACATAAAAGTATTTATTTTAAATTTCACGTGGCCCAGGGAATTTACCTGTTTAGCGGTTATAAAAAGGTAAATAAATACATAAGTATAATTAGCTATGGACAACAGAAGAACTGCCAAAAGATAGTATAGCATTGTTTATTAAATGGATGGACAGTTTAGCTACCCCAAACCATTCTCCCCTTTCATGTAAAGTAAACCTCAGTTTTGTTGAAAATGGCAATATGCCCAACTAACAAACTGCATTTTCCAGGCTTTTTTGAAACTAGGGGAAGTATGATATAATTCTGGCCAATGAAATGTAATCAGACTTTAAGAGATGCTTGACTTAACTGGCACATGTCCTTTTGTCCTTCACCGTTCTTCTTCCTGCCTGGAAAGTGAATGTTTTGCTTGATGTGGAATTAACCATTCTGTGGCCATGACGCAACTAAATTAGAGCCAAGACAATTACAGGGACCTTGGTATGGTTATCTCTAGCTGTTGCACCAGTGACAACAATCTTCTCATTGTGTGAGAAAAGATAAAACATAATTTATTTAATCTCCTGTTTTGGGGAGATTCTGGTAACTGCATCTGAAATTAATTCGGAAGGAGTAGGAGATGGATTTGAGATAGATCGTAGAAGATGTACTTCTGTTAGGTAGAGCATCATGAATAAAACATGGCTGTGGAGATGCAGGTTGTGTTCGTAGATGTGTACTAGTCATTACCCGTGGTCTGGGCCACAGAGGCCTGGAGTCCTTACTTAGGGCTGCAGCTAACTACTTGCCTTCTGTGGTTCTCAGTTTATCTCTTCCAAAACACAGAAATAGACAGATTTTTCTAAAGTCCATTCAATTCAGAAATTCTGTGATTCGAATTAATCCCATTGGCTGGGGATGAGTAGATCAGAATTAAAAAGGCCCTAGATCTTGCCCTTTTTTAATCACAAAAAAGCTCCAGTATTGATCTTTCAGCAATGAAGATCTGATCAACTCTTCTCTTTGCTTAAAACTTTCCTATGGTTTCCTATTATCACCAGAATAAACAAACTCCTTAGCACGGCACATAAAGCCCCCTGTGACTGGGCTCTAGTAACATGTCTTGCCTCATGTGTCACTGTTATACTTCATCCCCCTTGCCCATCACCCCCACCCCCACACAGAATTTTTGGCCATATTGAACTACATGTAATCTCTTCATCTTGCCACATTTTCTCTCATTTCCTGGCCGTTCCACATGCTGTTCCTCTGCCTGGAATGTTTCTTTCCATTCTCCTCCCTTTTCCATTCTCCTCTCCTCCTCCTACTTATTTTTTAGGTTTTGACACAGAGGTTACCTTCCCCTGGAAGCCTTCTTGTTCTTCCAAGATGGAACTAAGTACTTCTGTTAAGTTTAGTCTTGATACCGTCTGCTTATAAATATTAAAACACTGTTCATGATATATTCAAATTACCTGTTTGTTCACCTGTCTCCTTAATTAGAATGAAGTTTCTTAAGGGAAGGAACTGAATCTTATTCCCTTTTGTTTCTCAAACACTTACTATGATATAGAAATACTCAATAAATAGTTATTTGAGGAATCTGGATGGATGGGTTAAGACCAAATTGTGGAGAGCCTTGAATGAATGTCAGGCCAGTTGACCTTTTTAATACTGTCACTGAGAGCCTCTCATAAAGGGATCAGTCATGATGGTAGATGATAGCATCTTTCTCCACCTTGCGTACTAAGGGAAGTACTATGTAAGAGTGATGCATTTACATAAAATAAGTATATATTTTAAATTAGATTTTATCTTATAAAGATTAAAATATATAACTCTTACTGGGTACCAAAGATCAATAGGAAAGATACTATCATTACCTTATATTTTATATTTTATGTATTTTCATTGTATTTTAGCTTTCACATCACCTTGGTCTGGCTCACAGAGCACCTGTATTATATTATATTAGAAAAACCCTAAATTGGAGAATACAAAGTTGAGAAAGGAATATCTATCCGCTTTTATTATCATGCAACCATTTTTTAAAGCCTAGTTCCTTAATATCAGCAGAAAGAATATATGATGAAGAAGTTTGAAGACTTAGGCATCCTGGATTATTCCTTCAGAACATCAGTGTCATTTTTGCTGGTAGCAGTAAAATCAAAACTATTAGCAAGGCTGGAAATCAAGAGGTTTACCTGAAAATCCTTTTTAATATCTGTTATTTACATGCTTCATTTGGAATAAGCTGTCAGAGACAGATGTGGAATTTTTACATTTGTGTTTCTTTATAATTTCAAAACAGCTCATTAAGAAAACAAACCATACTCTCACTAGTAGATTTAAATTTGTGTGTGAAGTAGGCCATTTTTCTCTCTCCTTTCAATACCTTACACATGGTCTGCCAGAACTGTGAAAACTGCCCTGCCAAACTATAGGTATCTTTGCTTTATGTTACCTGGAGACTATAATTTGAACTAAAGGAGGGGAGATGCTGTAGGAGAATTTTACTTATGAGATCATTGAGTAAAATAGAAAATAATTTAAGGGAAAAGGTAGCAGTGCTCTAGGGACTGTATCCTGCTGAGCTGTGCATCCCCTCTGCGAGTCATGGGTCATGCTTTGCAGAAGGGCAGCAGACACTCTGGTGGGCCTTTGCAGGGCCAGGGGTCTTCTGGAGAACCCTTACTAATTTTCCCCTTATGGTCATTTCATTAAAGGGCAAGTAATCACATCCTCTGTGCTGTCTTTCCCACTTCATCAGAACAATGATGGAAAATATCAAGAAGTCGGCCACTTATTTATTTTCACTTTCAGGAAATAATTGTCAGAGTGGTGAGGAAACTGCCTCTAGAGGTCCCACCACAGAAGCCCTTAGAAGCCAGCATGATCCCTGGTATTGCCAGAATGCTCCTACCTGTAATGAATACAGAAATGGTAGAGTGTAGTTAAGGAAGATGATGATTGAAATGCTATGTAACATGGTACTTGGGAAACTTTACTTCCCCTTTGCCATATTACTCAAAGAATATACCTCCAGGGAGCCCTATTGCTCAGATTGGAAGCCAGTGCTGCTGGTGTTTTAGGATGTCTGCAGAAAACAGCAGTTGGGGCTTCTCTGCAGCTTTCCAACTTCCTAGAAGTAAATATTAAATGGGAAAGTGGTAGATTTCTTCACACTTTGAAATATCATTCTGACAAACTGGGGCGGGAGCTGAGTTAGAAATGTACATGCAGTAAAGGCAGATCTGTTTTCTATTTTAGGTTCATGATGTGTGCAAAGCACTGTGCTTGGTGGTTTGGAAGATGCAAAGTTCTATGAAACACAGTTCCTACCCTCAAGGAGCTGACAGACTTGCTGAGGAAAAGGGAAATGCACAGAAATGCCCATATTTTAAAAATATCATGTGATAAGGAACACATAAATGCTGGCAGAAAATGGAGAATAGTGGATTACATTTTTTTTAAAGGAGTTTATTAATTTTTCTAATCCAAAAGCAAAATGTGCAGCTTTACATTTTACATTTACATGGTTAAATATGAGAGTAAAATTTACAAATGCACTTATGAAGTATGAATTTTGAAATGTTTCCTCAAGGAGACTTTATATGTATGTTCCTTTTTAGCTTACTACGGAAGTTGTTAACGCAAGGTCCATGGCCTCCTTGAAATTTTTCTGCAAATTTGGTGGATATGTATATGTAGTTTCCTGGGGAAGGGACTGTGGGCTTTCAACTGATTCTTAAAGGGTTCTATGGCTGATAAGAAATTCAGAGCCACTAATTTGCAGAATGCATTCATAGACTCTTATCTTGGCTTTCCAATACCTTTCACATCTTTTCACTTTCATTTCAATCCATTCCCATTTAATAATTGGCTATAACATAAAAATGATTAAATGCTTTTACTCAGTGATGTATTAAATTAATGTTGATATGCCTTGTTCTTAATCTGGGAAACAGACAAGTTCAACATGTTATCCATGATGAGCCCTGCCTGCTGTTTATTGAGCACCCACCAGGTCTGGGCTCTTGGCAGTACGCTTATCAGGCATAAATTTATTTAACACACAGACTCTTCTGTGAGAGGTAGCTATTCTTATTGACATTTTACAGACAGGGAAACTGAGGTTCAGTTGAGTACCTTCCTCAGCCTGCCTCCCAATAAGTTATGAAACTGTGGTTAATTCTCTATCTTAAATCTGAAGCCTGTATTCCCCTTAATCAGTATGTGTACTGTTCTCTGATTTATGAACTGTTTTGTCTCTTCCCCTCAAAAACAAACAAAAAACCTCTTCTCAATTACAGTTTGCTTTTCATAATTCCTAGTTTTTTTCTTTTTCGAATGCCAGAATGCCTTTTGAAGCAAATGGGTCTTTGCAGCTTAATAGCAATCAGGCTTAAGTATACAAACTGTCAGCCTCATCTTCAACATAAAGGAATACATGTTAATTAAAATCCAGATCATTTCATCAGATTTAGACATAATATTGTGCTATTTTTAAAATTTGTTTAAGAAACTTGAAGAACTTACTACATACTCAACATCACTGTACTATATTGGTATGTACATCAGAATATAGAGGAAAATGGATTCCTAGGGAGAGAGACTTTTTCAAACTATGCATTCTACCTTCTTCATTCCTCGTCCCAACATTGCCTATAATGAGAGGTGTTACTGATAGGAGGTATGTTACATGCGAACTGTGTTAGATACAGAAGAAAGGTTAAAAAGTGCTATATTACCTTATTTGAAACCATCTCCATTTTGCAGAACACTGAGAACATTGTTTGGAATCTAGAATTACTGACATGTTTTGAAATTATATATACTTATCTATGTGTAGTCATTATGAATTGAAACACTTTAGGATCTAGTATAAAACATGGTAGTCTAGCTTGTTGCTTGAAAGTGTATGGCTGAGCAAACTATAAACTGGAGATCTTTTATAGTCCTATTGTTCAAAACCCTTTGCAGTTAAAAAAAATCCAAAATGGTTTATATTTTGAAAGTATGCTTCAAAGAAAACATCACAAAATAAAGTTACTGCTCTGAATTTATTTTGTAATTTTAGGCAAGGCCCTGACATTTCTTCTGCTACAGCCGCCAAGCCCCAAACTTCCTCCACACAGTACTATCCGAAGAACAGCCATTGATCTGATTGGACGAGGTTTCACTGTTTGGGAGCCTTACATGGATGTGTCCGCTGTTCTGATGGGGCTTCTCGAACTTTGTGCTGATGCTGAGAAACAGCTTGCTAAGTATGTGCTGAATTCCAATTAATTTAATCTGTTGTTTTGTTTTGTGGAAGTCATCAATTTCTCTTTATAAGTTGTGTGTTTAATAGACAAAAAATACACAAATATCTCAATATATTAAATTTTGGATATGGACAATGACGGGGAAGCATGTTTCTGTAAATTTAACACAATTGAGATTTAGCACTGAACCAGTGAATGATCTATGACATAGTTTTTAAATTGTGTTTATTGTATCTTGAGATTTCCTATAAAGGGAGCCATACAATCTGTAGTCTTTGATGACTGGCTTCTTTCACTAGCATAATGTTTACAAGGCTCATCCGTGTTGTAGCATGCATCAGTGCTTCTTTTCTTTTTACAGCTAAATAACATTCCATTCTGTGGTTATGCCATGTACTGTTTATCTGTTTATCTTCTGATGGACATTTGGGTCATTTCCATCTTTTGGCTGTTGTGGATAGAGCTGCTACGAATATTCATGTACAAGTATTTGTCTGAATACCTCTTTTATTTCTTTGAGTAGATATCTATTGCTGAGTCATATGGTAATTCCATGTTTAACTTATTAAGGAACCACCAAGCTGTTTTCCATAGCAGCTGCAGCACTTGACATTCCCACAAGCAATGTGCAAGGGTTCTGTTTTCTCTGCATCCTCGCCAATACTTGTTTTTCCATTTTCTCTCTCTCTCTCTCTCTCTCTCTCTTTTTTTTTTTTGTAAGTATAGTCATCTTAGTGGGTGGGAAGTGGTAGGAATTCCTGAACTGTCCATGGTGCCTCCCTTAAAGGAAGGAAGTGTTACTTACCTCTTTGATTTTCTCAATGAATGGCATTTTCATTCTTGTCATTGTTAACCTTTTAAAAAACTAGAGTTCTCTGTCCTTTTCTTCAAGTTTGCCTTTCTCATACCTCACACTTGCCTTAGTTTACAGCATGCTTTGGGACCGTAGTCTTTCTGTTGACTACTCTGTGCTTAGGAAGTAGAGACTAGAGAAACAACTAAATACTAGAACAGGATGCTGTGGCTTTGTCTATAGATTGAGTATTCCCAGCCCTAAGTCCCAAGATTAATGGGTAGGAGAAAGGTATTCATGTCAACCTAGGCAACTGCCCTCCCGCATTACCTCCTATGATACCACTGTGCTTCCAAACTTCACCTCTGTGTCTCCCTAGCTGTATGCCCTTTAGCAAATTACTTTACCTCTCTTCATTTACAAGTTGTGGTTAATTAAAGTACCTGTCTCATTAGGCTGATGTTAAATGATTTTATATTTGTGAAGTGCTTAGAAGAGTACTTAGCACATATTGATAGATTAAATGGATGTTACCTGTGTCCTGGTGATAAGGGAGGTGATGCCATGGTTATGGTCCTAGTGTTCAACATATCAAGAGCTGCCTGTTTCTAGAATGAGCACTTTGTCTTAGTGGTAACCAGGATAGCTTCTGGATACAGAAGACCTGAAGGTTCTTGATTAACTTTAAGGATTAGGAGGGAATGGGAGCCCATGAGTTTGCACCTAGTATGAGGCAGCTGGCCTTTGTGCAAAGCCCCTGAACGTATTTTTGACATTTTGCCCTCCTCCCCTTTGCCGCAGCTGCCATGTACACCCTCCTAGGAGTCAACAGTGCTGGCTGCTGTTACCACAACTCTCCTGGTTTATCTTGAGAAGGCTTTAACATTTTTTCATTGTCCAAGATTTTGCTTTGGCCCAATTTTGTAGCTTATTTTCAAATCTCATCTAAATTTCAACAGTATGCACTCTATTTTGTTGCCTGGGAGTAAAGTAATAGGTTTTTATTTCAGTTTTAGAATTTAATTTTTTGTTTTAAAATAAATTTACATTAAGCTTATATCAGCAAGCATAAAGATGCACTTCTGTTCTATCTACGTGTAGTATGTCCACAGACACAAATACTATAGTTTTCAGTAGGTAATTTAAATCTTGCTATTATATCCTTTTCTGTCATGAAGATTAGTATGACTTTCTATACACAGTTCTGAATAAATGAATGGAGTCCAATGTAATTTTGATCATGATAAATTGCATAATAAGCAAGAAAATGTTTGCTTATTAATCTATAACAAGATTTAGATTGAAAATGGCCTGTTGCATCCATGACACACTTGATATAAGCTGTAGCGGTCTTGGTATAGGAATAGGTGGATGGAGCAGCGATGTGTGGAGGGGGTGAAGTGTGCATCTCACCCTCATGCTGCCCTGCTGGGCTGCCCCTCTTTGTGGCTCGTTTACTGTGTACACAGTTACCATGCGCAGCTGCCTTCCTTCTGTCTGTGATGTTAAGCCTGCCTTATGAAAAAAGCTTTTATGTTAGCCTTGTGCTTTTTAAAATTTCAGTTCACGTTTATTGGAAAAGAAAACAACACAGACAGTGTTTCTTTCTTTATTCCCATTCTTATGAGTTTATGAGGATAGAGGTATTGGGGAGGGGGTGCAAGCTCAGGCCCGCTGCCTAGTTCTGGAGAAAACATTTCATAGCAGAGTTCTTTCTGCCTCTCTCCCATGTAGTGACATCCTCTGTTGGAGCTGACTCCTACTCTTAGAGGTCTCCTAAAAAGCTATATATGCCTCAAGATTAATTGGGTATTTTTCCAGAATTGGTTACACCTTTATTTTAGAAAAATGACTTAAAATTTTCCATCTTTGAAATCAAAATATCAACACTTGTTTTTCTAATGGTTTCAGATAGTCTGCCAAGTTTTAAACTATGTTAATTAGGCAAATGTCTACTGAGTAACTAATATGTAAAAGGACAACATTAGGTATTATCTGTAGTTATGAAGTTGAATCAAATAAAGATGCTATCTCCGAGGCATTTGCAGTCTTAAAGGAAAAATATGATCTGCCCAAAGATAACGAAAGACACAAACTGAGAGGGAGAGTAAAAGGTATGGACGGTCAGGGCATGTTGAGGTGAATGATAGCTGGATAAGCAGAAGGTATGCAAGGAAAAGTTTCATCTGAATCTTTCATTTGCACGATTGTGATGGGAAGAGGGATAGGACAGGAACTTGAAAAAAACAGAGGTAAGAAAGGCATGTCCAAAAGATGTTGAGTAGTACCTTAAAACTTGTGTGTGGAAATAAATGCTGCTTTTAGCTAAATGTGTGTATTATTTCCCTTGCAGAACATAAACTGGGATTTTCCCATCTAAAACTCTAATATAATTTCCTTTCCCGTTATCTCTGGGGAATAGAATTAAGGTCAAAAGAAGGATTGGTTTTACCTTTTCCTCTATAATGATTATTACAGTGAGTTTTTTCTTTACTTTTAGCTCCTACATACCCCTCTGCAGGTGTTCAGAGGCCGGCTATTAAGTAAAAATAAGGTTTAGAGAGATTTAACAACTTGTCTGAGATCACACTATTACTCTAAGAGCTAGGACTATCATTCAGGTCTCCCAGCTCCCATTTTGCAGCTTTCATACCATCTGGTTATGTCACCCTTCGTATGGTAAGTGATCCACAGGTAACATCTTGCGTGAGGAATTTTTTTTTTTTTTTGGACCGGTAAGGGGATCGCAACCCTTGGCTCAGTATTGTCCACACCACGCTCAGCCAGCGAGTGCACCGGCCATCCCTATATAGGATCCGAACCCACGGCCTTGGCACTAACAGCACCGCACTCACCTGAGTGAGCCACGGGGTCAGCCCACGTGAGGAATTTTTTAAATGAATGACTATGGGCTGCTCATTCACGATGAACTATCTCCAGCTAATTGTGAGAAAAATAAAAACATATAGTATTTTCTCTTTTACAAATACATAATTGTGTTAGATCAGCGTGGTTAATTACATATTGATAAAATGTTATAAAAAGGGCCGGCCCGGTGGCGCACTCGGTAGAGTGCGGCGCTTGGGAGCGCGGAGGAGCTCCCGCCGAGGGTTCGGATCCCATATAGAGACCGGTCCGCTCACTGGTTGAGCGCGGTGTGGGTGCGACACCGAGGGTTGTGATCCCGTTGCCGGTCACGGTACGGGCGTGACACACCGAGGGTTGCTATCCCATTACTGGTCATGAAAAAAGACAAAAAGGAAAAAAAAATGTTATAAAAAGTAGAAAGTCCTACTTTATAAAAGCAGAAAAATTCTCGTGCCCTTTAAAGGCTAGACTTAACATCTCTCTCTGTTGTGTCCGTGATGTGGATTGCGTTTGGCTAGTTCATGTTGCAGGGCCTTTACCCTGAGATAGAACGGTGGAGTAGTGCTGACCCAGCTGCTGAAGGGGGCCAGTTGCACTTCATGTACTGCCCAGACAGAGGACATTAGTGAATTACAGAAAGCCTGTTGCTTTTCTGGGGTAGTCACAGTTTACCAAACATCGAGAAACATATATAGTTGCTGAAAACCGCAAATGCTTTGATAACATGCAGAAAATCACCATATGTTAGAAAGATTCTTTTTGAACTATACAGAGTTGGAGAAAAAGACTTCACATTTTAACTAAAATCACAACCATATTTCTTAAATTTGGTGGGTAGGGAATGGAGAAAGGAACATATTATATAAACACTAAAAATGCTATAGAATTCTGCAGTTAAACTACCTTTCCTATTCCTGTGAAAATTATTTTTAATAGAAAATTTATAATCTGAGGAAACCTATGAGTAAATCATGTTAGCATAGTTTTTATTCACTGTAAATGTATATAACATAGGAAATAGGTCTAAAAGATATGCATTTGGAGGAGGAATTGCCACCTTTGAGTTTAAGAAATTAATGCCACCCAAGAGTTATGAAATTAAGGTCCAACATGACAGAGGAATTGAAGATTCCTTATTACATTCATGACAAATATTAACACATTCTTTTGCCAGGAAGGAGTAAGATGGAAATCCCAAATGCTATATAATTAGATATGCATTTTCAAAATAATTTTAGTTGTCTTTGTTTTTCATGGAGACTGTTTTCAATACCCTGTTGCTGTTGACCAAAATTTGCAGGCTATTCAATGAAAATTTAAGGGTTTTTTCCCCTTAATATCCCCTTATAGTTTTGCTTAATTTGACAGATGGTGAAGTCTGACAATTTTAGATGGTGACATTTAACTGAAGTGTTCTTACATGTAACTTTTAAAATGCTTTTATTGCAATGGAATAAGCCTTAGAACAGGATTAATGAGCAGTCATGTAAAGTGTGAACTTAGCCTGAGTGGACTATTTTTCTCTTCATATTTTTTATTTATAATATCTGTCATCTCTGGTATTTCATATCGGATGTATATACTGAAATGCTGAGTAAAATAGAGTGTCATGTCCTATTTTTTTTTTTGGAATAAAGACAGAAATCAAAGACTCATCCTATAAGCCTGTATAACAAACGATCTGCATAGAAGGGATCAGATGAAAAGAGCAAATTCTGTGTTTACATACACATTCCAGAATAAGGCAGACATCCTTTTCATTCAGGTAGAATCCTACATTGAAATATATCACACACACAATGCACTCTTGACTTTAAAGATAACTACATGTAGACTTCAGCTGTCGAAACTACCAGATCGATTATTTTGACTTTATTGCCTGGTCAATTCAGTCCAATAACTGGAACAAGTGATTTTTTTTTTCTTCTACTAAATTTGCCAGATAACTCTATCTAGTGCGTTAACTATAGAGCTCTCACTATGTCCAAAGACTGTACTAGGCTCTTTGGGAGGATACACAGGATTAGAAGCCATGTTCCGGGCCGACCCTGTGGCGCACTCAGGAGAGTGCGGCACTGGGAGCACAGCGACGCTCCCGCCACAGGTTCGGATCCTATATAGGAATGGCCGGTGCGCTCACTGGCT
>NW_007745229.1:14192-15085 GCF_000696425.1 Galeopterus variegatus
CACACCAAGGGTTGCGATCCCCTTACCGGTCACGAAAAAGACAAAAAAAAAAAAAAAAGAAGCCATGTTCCAAATGCGCACAGAGTTCACAATACAAAACTAACTCATAAGGCCTGGCAAAATGTGATTCATTACTGAGGACCCAGAATAAATGGGTTTTGTTGCTGGTTTTTTTTCAATAGAAAGTAATTAAGTGCTGTAGCAATTGCAGAATACCATGTGGGGAAGACAAAAATTCAACAGAGGGGAGTGAAGACAGTATGCCAATGTGGAATAGGGTGAAGGAGAAGCATTAGAAAAATACTGGCACAAAAAAAAGGAACAAAATTTTAGGGATGTATGCCAAAATTAGCCTGGCCTCAGGAGCATTGTTGAAAAGGCTGAGTTGAAAATTAGTGGAACTAGATTATGGANGTAAGAGGCATCTTTGGTCAGAAGAAATATCTATTTATTATACATATAAAAATGCTGGGCTGGATGTTTTTGCATCCATTACCTCATTTAATCTTATCAATGCTGTGAAGTAGAATATACCCATTTTACAGATATCGTGCTTATTCAGTCTAGGGTAGCCACAGGATACAGCACAAGGGTAAGAGGAAATTATCCACTTGTCAACATGGCATGAGCTTGAAAGTCTGTCACCTGACCACCCACCTTTGTGCACACACACACCTCTTCATATTCATTCTCACTGTCTGTGTGTGTGTGTCTGTCCGTCTGTCTGTCTCTCTCTCTCTCAACTTCCCACTCAACATTTCTTCTCTGTGCAAAGAACAGAGAAGGAGTAGAATCATGGACTTAGAGGTGGGCAGTAAGTTTGCTAGGATCATGTCTATGTGAGTAGAACTCTGGTTTCCAACTGCAAAGTGTTCCATAAGCACACAGCTGGG
>NW_007745230.1:0-1010 GCF_000696425.1 Galeopterus variegatus
AAAAAAACAAAAACAAAAAAAGAGAGAGACTCCAATATATGTAACAGGAGTCCCAAATAAAAGTAATTTTTAAAATGGCTTATACAAGTAATTCATACGTAAAAACTAAATAATACGTGGACTAAAAAAAAAGGCAGCTTAATACCTCAGAATTCTTCAGAATTGGAAAGGCATGAGATCTCAGATCTCAATTACAAACCAAATAATGAGCAAAATAGAGACCTGCACTCCTAGAATATTACAGCAAACAGAAGAATATGCAGAAAACAGAGAAAAAAGTAAAAACTACCAGAAAGGAGAGACACATCACCTATAAAGGAAGTGAAAGTAGACTGACAGCAGACTTCTCAACAGCAACACTAAATTCCAGAAGACGATTTTCTTTAACAAACTGAAGAAAATAACATTCACCCGGGAATGTCAACTCAGTTCCAACTCCATGAAATACTGTAGGCAAAATAAAGACGTGACAGACGTAAGAACCACAAAGAAAGTCCACCACACTTTCTGCTCCTGGAGTTCCTGCCAGGCCCAGCTTATCTGAACACAGGACACTCTCTGCCAGGTTTGCACTGTGTCACGGTGAGTATCACGTAAACAGGAACGTGCCCGGAGGCCGCCTTGACCTGTGTCCTGTCGACCCGACTGCCAAGGTGGTGCCCTCATGGCCCCGTGGATGTGGCCACCTGGAGACCGTTTTGCCAGCCTCCCCTCCCCTCACTCCCCTGCGCGGGAGCTCCTCCAGGCACCTCTGCACCGTCATTCCAGAAGGCTGGTCCCAGGGGAATCGTGAGCGTGTGGAAGCCACAGCAGGCCTCGCCAAGTGGTCAGCATGGGGGTCCTGGCAGAAAGACCCCGGCCGGCCTGGGCTCCATGAGCCAGTGCATGGGAGTATGTTCTCACTAAGGGGACACGTTAGGCTCTCAGCCAAGCCCTTCCTCCTGAGGATGTGACAACCCACTCTGCAGGTGGAGATGGGGTGAGCAGGGGGCTTGAGTCATCACCCAAGA
>NW_007745230.1:1911-3015 GCF_000696425.1 Galeopterus variegatus
GGGCGTGGGGCCCGTTGGGGCTGCTTCTGGCACTGTTGTTGGCTGACCTGACATCCCTCCGTCCTCCCACACAGACCAGTGTCCTCACGGATGATGACCGCCCTCTGAGCTCCAGGGTGAGTCTGATCGATCGAACGGTGACCCATCCCCTGGTCTGTGATTGCTCTGGAATGTTCCAGGGAGACCTGAGAAGAAACATGCAGAGGCCATCTCAGAGCCCAGCAGGAGCCCTGTGGGAGGAGCCAACCCAGTGGACCTCACATAGATGGACATGAAGAGGTCCCAGTTCCTCGATGGCATCATGGAAGCCTGACCCACAGTTGGACTCCAGCCACGTGAGCCACAGCATGGTCAGGCTGACTCAACAGCGGGATGGAAAGCCCGGTGCCCAGCGGGTGTGTGTGAGCCAGCTGTGCTGTGGACAGTGGGCGGTGGACAGTCGGGTTGACATGGGCATTAGGGGAGGTGAGAGCCATGACCGGTGTGGCATCACGGGAGAGGGAGGTGCCGGGCAGTGAGAAGTCAGGTGAGACACAGGGGCTCAGAACAGCCACCAGCCACTGTCAGGGGAAGCGCCACTGCTCAGTTCCATCTACAGGGAGTGAGGCACTGTGGCAAAGCAGCAGGATGTATCTTCACAATTGTAGCAATGACCTTTAAAACATCAGAGGCCAAGCACACCTGTCTCAGCACGCTGAAGTCCTCACCCTCAGGCAATGACGCAGCCCACTGTCCCCGTGATGGCCGACACCCGCATCTGTGAGCACGCAGGCTCGGCTGGCCTGGCCGTTCTGTGACAAAGAGAAGCTGGCAGCTGGCTCCAGGTCCCAGCACTGAGTGCCAGGCAGGGGGACCTGCCAAGCCCAGGAGCTTCCGAGGGTCAGTTCAGCAACGACAGCCCTTCCGTAGAGCAGAGGAAACAAGGGTGTCCCTTCACCCCTGCTCTCAGGGGCCCGTCTTCTCTCTTTCTGTTCATCATTTTGTTTTGTCGTTTGGGAAGGGGGAGATGTCACGGGTTCCTGTAGAAACTCTCCAGGACTAGAAGGGTGACAAAGCTGCTGTTCCTCAGTGAGACACGTCACCTTGGACTCTGGGGCAGCCCCG
>NW_007745230.1:8302-8909 GCF_000696425.1 Galeopterus variegatus
AGCGGGTGCGTGTGAGCCAGCTGTGCTGTGGACAGTGGGCGGTGGGCAGTCGGGGTGACATAGGCATCAGGGGAGGTGAGAGCCATGACCGGTGTGGCATCACGGGAGAGGGAGGTGCTGGGCAGTGAGAAGTCAGGTGAGACACAGGGCCTCAGAACAGCCACCAGCCACTGTCAGGGGAAGCGCCACCGCTGAGTTCCATCTACAGGGAGTGAGGCACTGTGGCAAAGCAGCAGGATGTATCTTCACAATTGTAGCAATGACCTTTAAAACATCAGAGGCCAAGCACACCTGTCTCAGCACGCTGAAGTCCTCACCCTCAGGCAATGACGCAGCGCCCTGTCCCCGTGATGGCCGACACCCGCATCTGTGAGCACGCGGGCTCGGCTGGCCTGGCCGTTCTGTGACGAAGAGAAGCTGGCAGCTGGCTCCAGGTCCCAGCACTGAGTGCCAGGCAGGGGGACCTGCCAAGCCCAGGAGCTTCCGAGGGTGAGTTCAGCAAGCACAGCCCTTCCGTAGAGCAGAGGAAACAAGGGTGTCCCTTCACCCTGCTCTCAGGGGCCCGTCTTCTCTCTTTCTGTTCGTCATTTTGTTTTGTCGTTTGGGA
>NW_007745230.1:14015-15084 GCF_000696425.1 Galeopterus variegatus
CCAGTAAGGGGATCTTAACCCTTGACTTGGTGTTGTCAGCACGACGCTCTCCCAAGTGAGCCTTTCCGCCATCCCTACATGGGATCCGAACCCATGGCCTTGGTGTTATCAGCACCGCACTCTCCTGAGTGAGCCACGGGCTGACCCTTCTTTTCTTTTTTCTAACTGGCCGCCGCTTCCCGGTCCAGGGATCCGAACCCTGACCTTGGCTCAGTTCTGTCTGCTGGCCGGGACTCTGTTGTTTCCTCACCGCTGGGGACTGTCCATACTGCAGCTCATACTATCTGAGCTTGTCCCTAGAGTGAGGGACGAGAGAGAGAGAGAGACAGGAGAGAGAACACAGGAGAGACAGAGCCAGACAGTAGGCACAGACTTCTCATAACTCAGTCTCAGAAGTGACGACTCATCAGTTTTGCCGGATTCTTTTCCTTAGAGGACAGACACTGAGTCCAGTCCACTTTTGAGGGGAGGGGATTACACAGCCACTTGGTACCAGGAGGTGGAGATCGCTGCCCCCACACAGGCAGAGAGGAGGTGCTTGGACCCCATCTAAATATCACAAGAAGCCACTGCAAGGTTTCGGCCACAGGGGACGATTTCAGAGTTTGCGTTAATTTCAGCTTCCCGTGCTGCAGACTAGGAAATGAGGCCACGAGGGGAAGTGACTCCCCGGATCACACAATGGAACCAGGTCATTCCTTGTGCCACCTGCTGTGGTTCTCCCATCGCTGGGTGTGTGCATTAGCTACATGTGGCCCCAGCCCCTGGGGTCACAGGTGATACAGGTACTTATAGGTCTCTACACCTGATGACATCCCTTGGAAGCAGGTGCTGGAAAAGTCCCCAGAGCAGATGTGGAGCATGCGATGGCCTGAGGGGCACAGTGATCCAACCAGGGTCACACAGCTGGGAAGAGGGAGCCAGGTCTGAGCCCAGCTCTGTCTCCTCAAAGCTGGGGTGCTCACGGCCACACCCAGGCCTGGCCAGGGGTGAGGGCCCTTGTGCTGGTGTAACTGTGTGCGGTCAGCACGTGGCGGGGGAGGGGCGCAGTCAGCTCCAGCAGAACTCG
>NW_007745231.1:0-10084 GCF_000696425.1 Galeopterus variegatus
TCTCCCCCCCCCCCCAAAACCAGGGCAACCAATTTTTTTTTAATTATCTTAAAACATTTATCATGTTTTTCTGTCGGGAACATTCAAAGTTCTTTCTTCTAGCTATTTGAAACTATACAATAAATTGTTAATTATAGTCACCCTACAGTGCTATATAGAACACTACATCTTATTCCTCCTATCTAGGCAAAATTTATTATACATTAACCTATTTCTCTTTACCCCCTCCTCCCCTGTATCCCTCCTGAACTTTTGTAACCACAATTCTCCTTTCTATATCTATGTGGTAAACTTTTTTTAGCTTCCACATGTTAGTGAGAATATGCAGTATTTCTCTTCTGTTTCTAACTTATTTAACTTACCATATTTTCTTCCAAGCCCATCCATGTTGCCAAGAATGACAAGATTTTATTCTTTTTACGGCTGAATAGTTTGCCATTGTGTATACATATCACATTTTCTTTATTTATTCATCTGTTGGTGGACCCCTGTGTTGATCCCATACCTTTCCTATTGTGCTGCAATAAACATTGGAGTGCAGAGTGCCTCTGAGAGATATCAATTTCCTTTCCTTTGGGTATATATCCAATAGTGGGTTTGCTGGATCACATGATAGTTTTCTTTTTCTTTTTCTTTTTCAGTGTTTTTAGGAACCTCCATACTGTTTTCCATGATGGCCGTACTAGATTACATTCCTACAAATGGTGTTTAAGAGTTCCCCTTTTCTCGCATCCTCCCCAGCATTTGTTTTTTCTGTCCTTTTGATGATAGACGTTCTAACTGAATGGTGATAATATCTTATTGTGGTTTTTATTTACATTTCTGTGATAATTAGTGATGTTGAGTATTTTTTAGTATACCTGTTGGTCATGAGTATGTCTTCTTTTGAGAAATGTCTATTAAGGTCATTTGCTCATTTTTCATTTGCATTATTTATTTGCTATTCCTTCATATATTCTGGATATTAATCCCTTGCTGGATGCAAGTCAGACCATGATCTCTCTCTAAATGAGGAATTATTTCTATAGATCTGCAATATGTTTAATAAAGTTTAATGTAGTTCTACTAGCCTTGAGGTCACTGCATTTTTTAAATGAATTTGCATATCTCTGTTATAATCAATGATATCTTGAATGATCCCAGAGAATGGAATTACCATCCTGTCTGTGAGTTTTGGAGGAGCCAGCCAGCTCAGGATTCACATCTCCACTGCCCTATTAATAACCTACATATACTAACAAGTATATATGAATGAATGTCATTGGAAAACCAAGAGATAAATTGTTTCTTCTTTTATTTGTAAATAAATGTGCCTAGTTCTTCTGTAGGTGCAAATTTGCTCTCTCTGAGTTCACTTTCACTTATTTTTCTAAAATTTCTTAACCCTCGGTTCTTGAGCTGAGCTCAATTTTGTTTCCTATCACATGCAGATACTAAATGTCCAGTTTTGGTTTCATGCCCATTGTGGCAAGAGAGGGAAATCAGATTGGATTCACATGGCTACTAGGGTCTATCATGGTTGGTATAGAAGCTCTAAAAGGAAGAACATTGTGGGAGATGACAGACACCCTAGTGGTATCCACTAGTAGGACCTACAAGGACAATTTATTTTGTAAGCTTTAGCACATCATGCTAGCCTCTTGAATTCTTTTGAATACTAACTCATCCAAGAGATTTTAGCATATGTTACAGCAAAATTTTATCTGCAAACTTGAAAATATATCCCTTATAATTGTGTCCTTTAAAAACTGAAAACCTTCCCAAGCTTTATCAGTGAAAAAATTATTCAGTTTGTTACTAGAGATCACTGTGTTGTCATGGATTAACTGATTCTATTGAGATTATATAATTTTAGGCTAGTGTCATATAGAGGCATATAAACACTTATTTTAAGTTAGCAATATTAGTTTTTGGTCATCATGGTATTCTATTAAGTAATATTTATAAACTAACTATTTCAATATTCATCTGGATTTTGTCAAGAATGACACTTGAATTAACCCCTTTTCTCAATTTACACTATTCTGCTGTATAATCTTTTAAAAATATTAGTATACTTGAATTACAATATGATTCATATTTAAGATAGTCCAGAAATTTATCAATATGTGTTTGTTTTTGACCACTATTTTATAGTGGTGAATATGCTTGGTTTTGACCACTGCAAAATTGTTGAGTACTTTTCTATTTTCCTGGACAGGGTATTTCCTAAACTGGTGTACTTAGCAAGTATTAAACTCTTTTAAACTGAAGTCAAAACTCATTTGCCTTAGAGTCTGATTTATACTACCCAGTAATTGAATTGCTTTCTTCTATTGCTCTCCAAAAAAGTACACATAATTCCTTTAAACCCTAAAATTAGTTACATGAACAAAACAGCTTCTGCTTCATTTTTTAATTATTAACTTAAAATTTTGGATCTTATAAAAGAACCAAATCCTAGTGCTATACATGGGAATCACAGTATGGAACCGTGTCTGAAATTACTGGCTTTAAAACTGACCATTACTCACTTCATTAAGATTGGTACCCAAAACATG
Source organism: Galeopterus variegatus (assembly GCF_000696425.1). Taxonomy (NCBI): domain Eukaryota; kingdom Metazoa; phylum Chordata; class Mammalia; order Dermoptera; family Cynocephalidae; genus Galeopterus; species Galeopterus variegatus. The sequence continues at coordinate 2,541 of NW_007745231.1, forward strand.
CATATTCCACTGCCTCCTTGAGACAACTTGGGTATTATTGCACAGATACCTCAACTTCACCTTGCCCGATTGCACTCACCCCACTGTCACCAGCCACTCTTGCCTCAAACACAAAAGCAAACACATGAACCATAACTTTTGTTAGTTATTCATTTATCAATTGAGAAAGCAGTTCTTATTGGAAGTAATTTTAACTCCCTCCCTGACTGGAAAGGAAACAGAATGTGTGAACAACACGTTATTTTTAGGACCAACAGAAATGAATAAAAGCAAACAAGTATTTAATAAATATTTATTTACTTATTGATCTTTAAATCACATAGCCCTGAATGTTTCTTTGAGCTTGGGCAGTAATTATCTGGCTCCTTGATAAAAAGTATATTGATGTGCAAATGGAAGCTTTTCTTCATTTGTTTTATACGTATGGATATTTCACATCATTTTATAGTATGTTTCTACACTATAAATGTATTTTGATATTTAATAAGTCAAGAAGAAACCTATATTACCTGCAGTGATATACTTGTGATAGACCTATACTACCTGCAATTCAATTTTTACTTTGTAAATGCTGCAGACATAAAATAAAAGTTTACATAGCTGGTATGATTATTATTTTTTCCTTACTATACATTAAAATGTTCACTTTTTGTTCCTTGCAAGTTGCTAGATACACACAATATGTGACCTCTATGTTAAATAGTGTTGATTATTTCTATCTTTCTCACCAGTAACACAGAGGGAATAATGTGATGATTTATATGCAAAGCACTGTAAACTTGCCTAGAGCTGTTGAGCAAATGCTAAATGTTTACTAAGAAGATGTCATGTCCCTGAATCTTGATACAAAGCAAGATCATGGAATGAGGTTGTACCTATGGCTATTTGACAATCGAAGCTTTGGAATTCCACTTCACAGTTTTTTTGTTTGTTTGTTTTTGTTTTTGTTTTTGTTTTTGTTTTTAATGAGCTTATAATATGCAAATGCAGGGTCTTGTAGAGCTTATTAGAATTCTGTTAATTTTACTAAATTTGGACATTTTGAATGGATAAAATCAGTGGAACTTACCCAACAAAAAGCTATTGGAGATGCAATGGCTTCCACAAAAGTGTTTTTCTTGTGTGTGTTGTGTCATTGAGCCTCTTCAGTGTCCAAGGCAAGCCTTTCAGTATGCAATGAAATAAATTCTAGAGGAATTAATGACACAGGAGCATAGGCTGGATTTCTCTTGATGTCAACAAAACAGAGAATTAAGTGTTTTCTATTCCATGGACATAGTTAATCAAATATATCAAAATATATCAATCTTGAAAATTAATGATAAAAAGGAGAATTAAGGGGGAAAAAAGACTATAATGTTCAGTATTGTAAACATAGAAAATCTTCCACACTTGTGCATTCACTATAGAACTAAATTTGTTTTGTCCTTATAGCTTATCCGTAATGATTAACTAAAATTGCGTCAAAAGCAGACATTCTGTGTTGTCTGATTCATCTCTCAAATTATCCTGTCTCCCAAAGCAAGAAGCAGCTGTGCATCACACTCAAGGACATCCTGCATCCCGTATACCTCTCTCATAGCATCCTGTTTCACATGATATATTTACCTATATAATGCCCAGCCCTCAGGTGATCAGAGAGGCAGCTGGGCCTTTACCCTTTGTTTCCCAGTCAACGCCTTCCAAAATAAAAAGCATTCTTTTAAGTGCTGTCTGGTAAGTGTGATTGGTAAACCTATAGCAGTGAGCACTTGGACCCTCATAGGTCAGGGATTTCTAAGTTGGCCTCTCCCGTGTTGGCTGATGGTGAAGGGAAATCCTATGGCACACATTCATTACCAAATTTTTGGCGCCCAATGTGAAGCCAAGAGCTGCTTTACAGCTTGGGTGGTCTATGGGGAAAAGAAATTTCTGCCTCATTGTCCAAGCAGCTACTTGACCCTTTTTAGACAAAGGATATGATAAGGAATTCCCAGTTTCCCTGGACACCCCCAACTACTTGTGCTTGGATAAATGAAAGTCACCTATAAAGGAAAGCATTGTACTTTCTCGTCCAGACAGGTGAGTCATTTTTGTATCCCCCACTTGGGCAGTTGTATAGTATTTGAAGAATACTGATTGCAGTAATCTGCCCATACTGTTATAAGGACTCACTCAGGGTTCATTTGAAAGGCCTGTTTGGAAGTGTAGTATTTGAGTTAAATAGTACTTTGGTAAATGTGTTGTTTGTGAAAGTCGATCTGGGAAATCAACCATCTATCCTGGTAAACAGTCCTCTAGGATGCATGTTACAAAATTGATTTGAGTATAGCTATGAGCCCATGAAAAAGAAGAATATGATTTTATTTTGTAATAATGCATGGCCTCAATATGAACTGGGAGATCAAGAGAAGTGGCCTGTGAATGTAAGTTAAGTATACTACAATTCTGCAATTAGATCTATTTTGTCATAATCAGGGTAAACATGATGAGACTCCATATGTCCAATCTTTTATGTTGTTGTATCAAAGTGAAACAGATCAGGAAAGTTGTAAATTGTTGATGCACAGGTTAGAGGAGTTCCAAAATAAGCAAAGAAAAAAACAAAAACAAAAACAGATTTTGCTTCCACATCTGGATCTTTTAGATGAATGGCCCTTGCCTCCACATCTGGTGGAGTGAGCATCTGAGAAAGGGACTCCCCCACCTTCCATCCCTATTACCCTCTCAGCTCCTCATCCTTTCCCTATCTGAGCTTATTTGCCTGATTCAGTTCCTGGACCCATTCTTAGCCCAGCCCCCATCTTGATTCCAGTGTTGACAGGGGATCCATAGAAAACACAACACAGCCGCCAACTAATGAGCCCAAGACTGCTATGCTACTCCTAATCTCCCCTACCTTACCTGGAGTTTCTACTGAAAGGAAAAGAACCTGGCTCAGCTGAGACATAGTCTCCCTTCTGTTACCCCAGAGGGTACTTGATTTGGCCAGGGGCCCTCTTCTGCAATAGGGCTATACTCCTTAAGACAAATAGGTAGATTAAATTAAGATGGGCGACCAGTCAGAATGATGTGGGTATACAGTCCTTTTACTACCTCACATCTTTAAAATTGGAAAGAAATAGCCCCACTTATCAAGAGGACCCTACTAAAATGACTGAACTCTTTGAGTCTATTTTTACCACCCACTGCCCTACTTGGGCAGGCATACAGAATCTTCTTACTGTCTTATTGACCTCAGAGGACCACTGAGTAGCACTGGAAAAAGCCAGGAAGAAAGTCAACTGACAACATGCCAAGGACCCCAATGACCTGGTAAGAGACAGTGCCAAAGAAGCTGTCTCCTACTGCAATCCCAAATGGGACCTCAACAATAGTAATCAAGGTAAGATACATTTTCGTGCATGCATACTGGTGGGATTTCAGAAAGGGATATCTGAAATCAAAAGTACATAGATTAAGGCAAGAATTTAATGAAAATCCATCTGCCTTTCTGGAATGGATTATGGAGGCTTATAGTAAATGCACATATGTGGCCTGAAAATACCTTATTGCTTAATATAACCTTTACAAGACAAAGTTTGTCCGATATTCAACAAAAACTGCAAAAATGGGAGGGCTAGGGTTAGCTCTGCCAGTGTAAGTACATAAAGTATTTGGGATTTGAAATCTCACAGGGGCAAAGAAATCTATTGCCCAGAAGACAGGAAGCCATTTCGAGTAATTAGGACCTGTGACTGTAGGAAGGCCCACCTGTTTGCAATTGGTGGCTGCAACTTGCTACGTACTCCAAGAAGCTGAAAAGTTTACCCTGGGTCAGCCCATTACTGTGCACACTGTACACTATATGCTCCCGTCTTAGACTCTAACTCACAGACAAATTCAGTGGGTTTTTGGTAATTTAGGATTTTTAAAGACCATTTGTGGGAATCCATAAACATTGCCTTCACTCCATCTTTAGACCCTCTGAGCACTCTCTCAGGAGTTGGACCATTGCTATTCTGGGTTTTTAAGCTCTTCTTGCTGGTGGGTGGGGCAATTTGGGTACATAGTATACTTTGGTCTATGTATTCGAATTAAAATGCTTTTCTGCTAGTGAGTGGGCTGGTTGTTAGCAGGTTTGATTTATTTTTCCTGCTGTTGATTGTTACTAGTGGTATTAACTTTTAGAGTGTGTGCTGATGATATTAATTTATTTTTAATATCCCAGATAGAGATATGACCTTTAACTAATCTCAAGAGGGTTGTTGTGATTTAATTTTTTTCAGTCTAACCTTAAAAATGGAGTTGATATTCTTTTAGGTCAATACCCCTTAGTAAACCTGAAGCAAGTGTTTTCTCTTGCACATATTAAAAGTTAAAAGGAAGTGTAGATGGATTTGTGCCACAATAAATATATTTAAGGTCAATTGCTGCAGACTGTTAAAAGTGTGGCCACTGACCATTTGATATTATAGGATGATATTTTTGAGAATACCATAATCAAGAAATCACCAAGATCATGAGGCCATTATCATGTACTGCCTCATTCCTGTGGTTTGTAGACTAGCACAGACTAGTACATCCTGAAGACTTTGGAAACACAGTGTTTTAGTCCGTTTTGTGTTGCTATAACGGAAATACCTGAGACTGGGTAATTTATTAAGGAAAGTGGTTTATTTGGCTTGCAATCGTGTGACAGCTGCATCTGGCACGGGCCTCAGGCTGCTTCTACTCATGGCGGAAAAGCAGCAGGCAGCCAGCAGGTACAAGCAGATCACATGGCAAGAGAGGAAGCAAGAGAGAGAGAGGAGATGCCAGGATCTTTTAAACAACAATCTCTTACAGGAACAAATAGAGTGAGAACTCACTCATTAATTCCCCCTCCCCCAGGGACAGCATGAATTCATTCATAAGGGATCCACCCTCACGACTCAATCAGTTTCCAACACGGCCACACTGGGGATCAAATTTCCACATGAGTTTTGGAGGGGACAACACATCCAAACTCCATCACATAGCCTCTTCACTCAAGGTGTAGGTTTCAACACGCTTACACGGTATTGACAATTTCGAAGTTCTGGCCAATAGTCATTAAGATGTTGGTGCTAATGGCATTTTCATAGTTTCTTAAGTTTACCCTGTGAAAGAGACAATTGCTGTGGACAAGCCTGTTGACACAAGGATTGCCTAGAAGGGGAAGAGGATTGCATATTGCCCTTAGAGCACCCGTGGAAGAAAACAGAGAGTATATATTGTTGTACAGCTACAGAAATTTAATCTATCTCTGACCAAATGAGGCATGTTGGAAATCAAAGAAGAGAGAAAGTTAACCATTTTTGCTGATTTTGAAGTATAGAGGTAGTGGATTGAATTGTGTCCCCCCTAAACTCCCTGAAGCTTGAATTGTGTCCCCCAAGTTTCATGTATTGGAAACTTATCCCCAACTGTGACTGTTAAGAAGGTGGGAAGTCCTGTTATGGTAATTGAAAAGTGGAGCCTTAAAGAGATTGGGTTGTAGGACCGTGCAGTAGTGAATAGATTAAAAATGGTGCTCAAGGCTGTGGTTCTGAGGGCTTTAAAAGAAGAGGAGAGTCTGTCTCACTCTCTCTGCTCTCTCTGTTTCCACCACCTTGCAATGTGAGACCCCCGGGTCACTGTTGCCACCACCAGTTGGACTTTGGACTTCCCAGTCTCAGAAACTGTAAGCAATAAATGTCATTTTCTTTATAAATCACCGAGTTCCAAGTATTTTGTTATAAGCAACACAAATGGACAAATACAATAGACAAAGCTTTCTTTTAAGAGCTGTGAATGAAACTTTTTCTAAATAAGAAACAGTATAGTTGGCACATGCTGCCTACAGCCTGTTGGTAATAAAGTTACCTGAAGCAGGTTGTGCTGGACTTAATCCCTGGTCAACCATAAGTGAGCACTGCATTTTGGCTTTGGATTGTCTGTGGACAAGCTTGCTGAGTTTCTCTACCTAATTCTGAGCACCAGGTCTCTTTTCTTCTAACTTCTGACTCATTGACACTGGGATGAGCACTATTATAAGTGGAGGGTTTGGTGGTTGGGAATGGATAAGGAAAAGTGAAAAGGATATGCAATATATTATTTTATACAATATGTAATGAAGACATGAGCCCAGAAATCTGAACAAATTGCTTTGAATCAAGCTCTAAAACCAAAGTACTAAATATACTTTCATGATAGCTCATGCTCATGAGGCTATCTGGAGAGAGAAAGAGGTCTTTTGACCTCTGGAAACAAAGAAAATATAAGTTAGAAACTACACACTCCCTGGAAGGCATAGTCCACAGGGAAAACTGAATGGATGGATCAGACCCTGAAATGGGCCCTGACCAACCTTTGTCAGTCCAAGTCTTACCTATAGCCCTACTAAGGAAATGGGTGACTCCCAGAAGAAGGACAGATTTAAGTCCTTATGAAATTTTGTGTGGGAGACCATTGACTTGTCAGGCACAGGGGCCTACCAACACTTCCTCTCCAAAAGGATAATTGCTTATAGAAAAGTATGTAAAATAAATTGGAGCTACTTTAAGCTACTTTATATAAGTTTTCTTCTAACAGGTTGGTTTGCCAGACAGATGTCCCTCTAAATGCTATAAAACCTGGTAACCAAGTCCTGCTGAAGACCTGCAGAGAAAAATTTAAAAAAACAAACAAACAAACAAACAAACAAAAAAAACCCAAAAATCAAAAAAACCAGCAACAACCCTGATTCAGAGTTGCAACCAAGATAGGTCAGAACTTATCATGTGCTACTTGTCACCCATTTAGAAGTATAGCTGAAGAGACTCATAAACCTGGGTACTTCTTACCCTAAAGAAGAGATACGATCTAGGTAGTAGGTGGCTGGGAAGTCCAACACATTGCAGATTCAAAAATTGAAATTTACATGAAATTGATTAATATTATTGTATTTCTTTTCCTGCAGATTAGCTAGGCCTGGAAAGACAATTTTTCAGGATGAATCTCTCAGACCCTAGCTACCTCTGGTAATCTCTACCACTGTTGGATATGTCATCCAAAAACAGTTGGTTTTGGACAATCATGCCCTGCTTCCATGTAAAGAGGTAGGGAAAAACTTAACTGGGATGTCTGAATAGCTGATTAGGTTCAATTGACACAATTGAAGGTAGGTCCCTATGCCAAACCTCCCTGTGTGTATCTGACATCTACTAAAGGACATCCCCTTTTGTATGAAAATAGAAAATGTCATAATTTTTAAATAATGGGAACTCACTATAAAATCAACCTCTGGGTTCTGAAAGGGATATCCATTGACCCTTTGTGGGTTTTTGTTTGTTTATTTATTTTTTGTTTTTATTATTTTTATTGACATATACATTATTACAATCATACTTATTTTTTATGCCCCTTGTCTGCTCTTTTCTCTCCACCTCCCCCCTCTAATAACCATAGGTTTGTTCTCTCCATCTTATAGATTAACTATTCCTCCATTGGTTTGTTGCCTAGATCATCTGTCCAGTACTGAGACAGGTGTGACAAAGTCCTCCCCGATTATCATAAATCAGATGCTTTTTCTGTTATTCTGGAGT
>NW_007745231.1:14801-15081 GCF_000696425.1 Galeopterus variegatus
AGAAAGAGGTCTTTTGACCTCTGGAAACAAAGAAAATATAAGTTAGAAACTACACACTCCCCGGAAGGCATAGTCCACAGGGAAAACTGAATGGATGAACCAGACCCTGAAATGGGCCCTGACCAACCTTTGTCAGTCCAAGTCTTACCTATAGCCCTAGTAAGGAAATGGGTGACTCCCAGAAGAAGGACAGATTTAAGTCCTTATGAAATTTTGTGCGGGAGACCATTGACTTGTCAGGCACAGGGGCCTACCAACACTTCCTCTCCAAAAGGATAAT
>NW_007745232.1:0-5654 GCF_000696425.1 Galeopterus variegatus
GGAAAAATTTTTAGACTTTCTCCATTGATTAGAATGTTAGCTGTGGGATTTTTATATATGGGGTTTATTATTTTGAGGTATTTTGTTTCTATTCCTTGTTGATTATGTTTTTTTTTTATTATAAAAGGATATAAAATTGTTTCCATTGTTTTTTGTCTCAATTGAGATTACCATATGGTTTTTGTCTTTCATTCTGCTAATGTAATGTTCTGCATTGATTGATTTTCCATCTTAAACTATTCTTGTATTTCAGAAATAAATCCCACTTGGTCATGGTGCCTATCCTTTTAGTGTTGCATTGAATTTGGTTTGCTAGTATTTTGTTGAGGATTTTTGCATCGATATTATTTAGGGAAATTGATCTGTCATTTTCTTTTCTTGTAGTATCTTCGATTGGCTTAGTATTACAGTGATGCTGGCCTTATCGAATAAATTTGGGAGCCTTTCCTCATCTTCAATTTTTTAGAAGAGTTTGGAAAGGATTAGTGTTAATTCTTTAAATGTTTCATATAATTCCCTAGTAAAACCATATGGTCTTGGGTTTCTCTTTGTTGGGATGATTTTATCTCATTACTAGGTACAGGTTCATTTTTCCATTTCTTTGATTCACAGTCTCAGTAGGTTGCATATTTCCAATAATTTGTTTATAACTTCTAAGTTATCCAATTTGTTGCTGTATAACCATTCATATTGTTCTCTTACAATCCTTTTCATTTCTGTAACATCATTTGCAATGTCTCCAATTGCATTTCCAGTTTTAGTTTTATGGGTCTTTTCTATTTTTCTCTTAGTCTAGCTAAGATTTTGTCAATTTTGTTGATAAAAAAAAAACTCATAGTTTTTTTTTACTATTATTTTTCTCTTCTCTATTTTATTTATCTCTTCTCTCATGTTTATTATTTCCTTCCCCCAGCTAACTTTCAGGAAAAATTTTTAGACTTTCTCCATTGATTAGAATGTTAGCTGTGGGATTTTTATATATGGAGTTTATTATTTTGAGGTATTTTGTTTCTATTCCTTGTTGATTATGCTTTTCTTTTATTATAAAAGGATATAAAATTGTTTCCATTGTTTTTTTTCTCAATTGAGATTACCATATGGTTTTTGTCTTTCATTCTGCTAATGTAATGTTCTGCTTTGATTGATTTTCCATGTTAAACTATTCTTGTATTTCAGAAATAAATCCCACTTGGTCATGGTACCTACCCTTTTAGTGTTGCATTGAATTAGGTTCGCTAGTATTTTGTTGAGGATTTTTGCATCAATATTATTTAGGGAAATTGATCTGTCATTTTCTTTTCTTGTAGTATCTTTGATTGGCTTAGTATTACAGTGATGCTGGCCTTATCTAATAAATTTGGGAGCCTTTCCTCATCTTCAATTTTTTAGAAGAGTTTGGAAAGGATTAGTGTTAATTCTTTAAATGTTTGATATAATTCCCTAGTAAAACCATATGGTCTTGGGTTTCTCTTTGTTGGGATGATTTTATCTCATTACTAGGTACAGGTTCATTTTTCCATTTCTTTGATTCACAGTCTCAGTAGGTTTCATATTTCCAATAATTTGTTTATAACTTCTACGTTATCCAATTTGTTGCTGTATAACCATTCATATTGTTCTCTTACAATCCTTTTCATTTCTGTGACATCATTTGCAATGTCTCCAATTGCATTTCCAGTTTTAGTTTTATGGGTCTTTTCTATTTTTCTCTTAGTCTAGCTAAGATTTTGTCAATTTTGTTGATTTAAAAAAAACTCATAGTTTTTTTTTTTACTATTATTTTTCTTTTCTCTATTTTATTTATCTCTTCTCTCATGTTTATTATTTCCTTCCCCCAGCTAACTTTTCTTCCTTTTTTTAGTTTCTTGAAATGTAAAGCTAAGTTGTTGATTTCAGATCTTTCTTTTTTAATGTAAGTATTACAGCTATAAATGTCCCTCTTAACACTTCTTTTCTGCATTCAATTAATTTTGTTATGTTGTGTTTTTGTTTTCATTTGCTCAACATATTTTCTAATTTACTTTGTAGTTTCTTCTTTGAACCACTGGTCATTTAAGAGTGTGTTAATTTCCACATCTTTGTGAATTCCCCAATTTTTCTTCTGTTATTGATTACTAGTTTCATTTTATTGCTGTAGCAAGATATTCTTGGTATAACTTCAATATTTTTAAATTTGTTAAGATCTCTTTTGTGGCCTAACATGTGGTCTGTCCTGGATAATGTTCCATGTGCACTTAAGAAGAATGTATATTCTGCTGATGTTGGAGAGAGTGTTCCTTATATGAGGGTACTTCAAAAAGTTCATGAAAAAAATTGTATTATCTTTTAATTTTGTTTTCCCATGAACTTTTTGAAGTAAGTTCCCTTTGTATGTCTGTTAGGTCCTTTATCAAAGAGCTTTATATTTTCATATGGATTCATGTTGATGTCTGGCATCCTTTTGCTTCAACTTGAAGGACTCCCTTTCATATTTCTTATAGGGCAGATTTTGTTTATCTGGGAAGATTTTAATTTCTCCTTCAGTTTTTCAGGGATGGTTTTTCCAGATATAGTAGTCTCAGTTTTATTTTTTTAATTTTATTATTATTATTATTATTTTTTATTTTCCAGAACTTTGAATGTATCATCCCACTGCTTTCTGGCTTGCAAGGTTAAACCTGAGAAATGCACTTATGCTGTTATAGAACCTCCACTATAGATGGCAAGTTGTTTTTCCCTTAATGCTTTCAAAATTCTCTATCTTTGACTTGGAAGTCTGATTACAATGTGTTTGATGTAGGGGTCTTTGGGATTATATGAGTGAGTTCATTGATCTTCTTCAGTTTGTATATAATATTTTTTACTCATATTTGTGAAGATTTTGGCCATGATTTCTTCAAATTAACTCTTTGCTTCTTTCTTTCCCTCTTTTCATTCTGTGATTTCCAAATGCATATATTGGTCTCCTTGATGATGTTTCATAAATCCCTTAGTCTCTCTTCTTATTTCTTTTTCTTTTTGCTCTCCTGACATGATAATTCTAAATAACTTGTCTTCACATTTTCAGATTCTTTGTTTGGCCTGAACATTCTGTTCTTGAATCCCTCTAGGTAATTCTTCAATTCAGTTACTGTATTTTTTAATTTCTGAATTTTTATCTAGTTCTTCTATTGTCTAANTTAGCTAGTATTTTTTAAGGATTTTTGCATTCATCTAGGATATTGGCCTGTAGGTTTTTTTTGTTGTTCTTGTATCTTTGTCAGGTTTTGGTATCAGGGTGATGTTTGGCTCATAGATTGAGTTTCGGAGAATGGACTCTGTTTCAGTCTTTTGGAATAGTTTGTAGAGAACTGGTATCAATTCCTCTTTGAAGGTTTGGTATAACTCTGCAATGAACCTGTCCAGTACTGTGCTTTTCTTTGTTGGGAGCCTTCTGATAACAGCTTCAATCTATTTTTTACTGTTATTGGTCTGTTCAGATTTTCTATATCTTCTTGGCTCTGTTTTGGTAGTTTGTATGCATCCAGAAATTTATCCATTTCTTCCAGGTTTTCAAATTTGTTGGCATATAGTGGTTTATAGTAGACTCTAATGATTCCTTGTATTTCAGAGGTACCAGTTGTAATATCACCTTTTTCATTTCTAATATTTTTTATTTTCATCTTTGCAGCAAGATGTATAAAGCAAACACTATTTGACCTAAATAATGAGATAGACACTAACACCATAATAGCAGAGGACCTGAAAAGCCCACTTTCAACAATGGACAGATCTTCTAGGAAAAAAATTAATAAAGAAACACAAGATCTAACAGTATTCCAGATCAATTGGACTTGGCAGATATCAACAGAACATTCCATCCAACAACCTCAGAATATTCATTCTTCTCATCAGCACATGGAACATGATCCGGGATAGACCACATGTTAGGTCACAAATCAAGTCTCAACAAATTTGAAAAATTTGGAATTGTTCCATGTAGTTTTCAGATCACAATTAATTAAAATTAAAAATAAATAACAAATGAAACTCGGGAAACTACACAAACACATGGAAATTAAACAACATTGTACTTAATGACATATGGGTCCAAAAAGAAATTAAATAGGATAGCAAAAAATTTCTTGAAATTAATGAAAGTAATTACACATCATACCAAAACCTGTGGGACACTGCAAAAGCAGTGTTAAGTAGGAAATTTATTGCATTAAATGCTTGCTTCAGAAGAATGGAAAGATGGCAAGTAAACAACCTAGCACTTCATCTTAAAGAACTAAAAAACAAGAACAATCCAAACCCAAAGTTAGTAGATGGAAAGAAATAATTAAGATCAGAGTAGAACTAAATGAAATATAAACCCAAAATCAATACAAAAGATCAATGAAAAAAAAAGTTGGTTTTTTGCTTGTGTCTTTAATGTATCCAACAATGTTTTATAGTTTTCAATATATATATTTTTTTTTTTACTTTCTTGAATTTTTTTTGCTATTTTATACTTTTTTTATGCTATTGTAAATGGGTTTGTTTTCTTAATTTCCTTTTCAGATTGTTCATTGTTAATGTATGGAAACGTAACCGATTTCTGTATGTTGATTTTGCATGCTGCAACTTTGCTGAATTTGTTTATATATTATTTTTAAAAGTGTTTTTTTTTAATTATTAGATGTTTCTACATAAAATTTCATGTCATCTTTGAACAGAGATAATTTTACTTTTTCCTTTCCAGCTTGGATGACTTTTATTTCTTTTCCTTACCTAATTGCTGTGGCTATGAATTTCAGTGATATGTTGAATAAAAATGGTGAAAGAAGATATCCATGCCTTGTTCCTGATCTTAAAGGAAAAATTTTTAGACTTTCTCCATTGATTAGAATGTTAGCTGTGGGATTTTTATATATGGGGTTTATTATTTTGAGGTATTTTGTTTCTATTCCTTGTTGATTATGTTTTTTTTTTATTATAAAAGGATATAAAATTGTTTCCATTGTTTTTTGTCTCAATTGAGATTACCATATGGTTTTTGTCTTTCATTCTGCTAATGTAATGTTCTGCATTGATTGATTTTCCATCTTAAACTATTCTTGTATTTCAGAAATAAATCCCACTTGGTCATGGTGCCTATCCTTTTAGTGTTGCATTGAATTTGGTTTGCTAGTATTTTGTTGAGGATTTTTGCATCGATATTATTTAGGGAAATTGATCTGTCATTTTCTTTTCTTGTAGTATCTTCGATTGGCTTAGTATTACAGTGATGCTGGCCTTATCGAATAAATTTGGGAGCCTTTCCTCATCTTCAATTTTTTAGAAGAGTTTGGAAAGGATTAGTGTTAATTCTTTAAATGTTTCATATAATTCCCTAGTAAAACCATATGGTCTTGGGTTTCTCTTTGTTGGGATGATTTTATCTCATTACTAGGTACAGGTTCATTTTTCCATTTCTTTGATTCACAGTCTCAGTAGGTTGCATATTTCCAATAATTTGTTTATAACTTCTAAGTTATCCAATTTGTTGCTGTATAACCATTCATATTGTTCTCTTACAATCCTTTTCATTTCTGTGACATCATTTGCAATGTCTCCAATTGCATTTCCAGTTTTAGTTTTATGGGTCTTTTCTATTTTTCTCTTAGTCTAGCTAAGATTTTGTCAATTTTGTTGATTTAAAAAAAACTCAT
>NW_007745232.1:6474-15080 GCF_000696425.1 Galeopterus variegatus
ACTAACAAAAAATATATAGATATAAGAAATGTAGGAAACACATAGCATTGTGGCAGAAGTAAGTCCTTCCTTACGAGTTACTGCTTGGTACTCCATTTAAAGGCAGATATTAGCAGAAGGGATTTTAAAAAATAAAAAATGATTCAACTATATGTTGTCTAAAAAAAGACTCACATTGTATCCAAACACACAAATAGGTTGAAAGTAAAAAAAAAAAATGGAAAATATTTTCCAGGCAAATGGCATGGAAAGATGACCATACTTACACAGACAAAATACATTCAAAAACCCTCACAAGAGACAAAGGACATGATATATATAGAAAGAGACCAATTTATCAAGAAGATGTAACAATTATAAATATACATGCACCTCACATAAGTGCTCCCAACTATATGAAGCAAACAGTGACAGAATTGAAGGGAGAAATAAACAGCAACACAAAAATAGTAGTAGACATCTATTCTCCACTTTCAATAATGGATAGAACAACCAAACATAAGATCAATAAGGAAACAGATGATCTGAGCAACACTAGACCAATTGGGCCTAAGAGACATATACGAAATATCCCAACACAAGAGTAGCAGAATACACATTTTTTTTTCAAGCACACATGCAACATTTTCCAGGATAGACTACATGTTAGGCCACAAAATAAGTCTCAATATAGTTAAGAAGACTGAAATAACATAAATTATCTTCTTTAATGACTATAGAATGTAACTAGAAGTCAATAACAGAAGGAAAATTAGAAAATCCACGAATATGTGGAAATTAAGAAACACACTCTTAAATAACAAATAGGTCAAAAGTAAATCACTAGGAAAAATAGAAAATAACTTGAGGGAAACTAAAAAGAAATGCAAAATAAGTGCAAAGCTAGCAGAAGGAAAGAGACAATAAAGATTGGCAACAAATAAATAAAATAGAGAATAGGAAATTAATAGAGTAAGTCAGTGAAAAAAACTTGGTTCTTTGAAAATTGATAAGTCTTTATCCATACTGAATAAGAAAAAGAGAGAGAATATTGAAATTATTTAACCAGAAATGAAAGAAGAACAACCCCTGTTAACAGATGGCAGGAGCATGGGGACCATAAGTGCTTAGGACAGCCCCCACTGACAGATGGCAAAGAAGTGGGGGCCTCAGGAGCCATGGGCAGTCCCTGTCAACAGATGTTAGGATAATGAGGTACTGTTACATGGGAGGCCAGCCTCTGCTGCAGACAGTGCCGCCATGCAGGTGGTCCACCACAGCCACTATTGCTGCCACAAGTGTGGCCTGCCACCATAGCAGCAACCACTACCACCATGCAGGTGGCCCACCAACCACTCAACTAAATTGACACAAATAAGAACCTGGAGAAAGAGGCAAGTGAGTGCAAACCCACAAATGAGTGACCCAAACTACAGGGGAATTATGCTGCCCCCCAGTGGTAGTGCACCCAAGAGTTAAAGGTGTGTGCACAGCCCATGTGACAGCCTTGATCTGGAGAGAGGCACATGCAGAAAACATGCTGAAATCCAGGATGCTCAAATAGAGCAAGGAAGAACATTCCCAATCACCACTAATCCATCTCCCAACTGGCAGAAGGAAGGACTCAGGTGGAGCCTAAGTATGTAGGAAAGAGGAAAGAGAAACCCCAGCCAAGATAACCCACTCAAACTGAGAAGCTACGGTATACTCAAGTTCACCCATCAGGGTAACAAGACTCCAGTTGGGGTGCCAACAAGATCAGCCAGAGTCACCCATTCTAGCCAAAGGGTGACAGGGCACTCAGTGCTTCTAGCAAGAGCTGAAGAACTTGCCTGCATCCTCTACAACCCAACACAGTGTCACTAACCTCAGCAAGGAATCACTAAGTGCCCCAGTGCCCAGGACACAAAGGAGTTCACATGAAACTCTGACATTGAGAACAGGCAAAGTACCCACACGGAGATGACACTACTGCATCTACTCAGAACCAACACTAAAACACCCTACTAAAAAATCAATATAAAACACATCTGCAGGAGGAAGCCTCTCTCCTCAAAGTCTGCTCCAGCGTGATACAAGAAGCAACTGCTCTACTAGATAACCAGACTTAAATGTAGACATTTTGGAAATATGAAAAATTAGAAAATATGACACCAACAAGGGAACACAATTATTCTAAAATTCCAGATCACATAGAGCAGGAAAGCCTTGATATAACAGGAAAAAAATTTAGGGAGCAGTCTTAATGAAGCTCAATGAGATATGAGAAGAATCAGTGAGACAACACAATGAAATGAGAAAAACTATCCAGGATATGAAGGAGGAAATTTGATTCATTCAACAATGTGAAGAACACAACCAAGAGTTTAAGCAGCAGGTTACATCAAGCAGAAGAAAGCATTTCTGATCTTAAAGACAGTCTTTTCAAAATAAGGGCCGAGCTCGTGGCGCACTGGGAGAGTGCAGCGCTGGGAGCGCGGCGGCGCTCCCGCCGCGGGTTCGGATCCTATATAGGGATGACCGGTGCGCTCACAGCGCTCACTGCTTGAGCGCGGTGCAGCCAGTCTCAAAAAGGACAAAAAAATAAAAAAAATAAAAAAATAACCCAGGTAGGGGGAAAAAATGAAATGAAAAAAGAATCAAAAACACAAAAAAGTTGAATAAAATCTGAGAGTGCTAGCAGACAACTGTAAGCTCACAAACACCTGAATCAAGGTTGTTTCAGAAGAGGAGGAGAAAGGAAAAAGTCTTTCAAAACATATTTAATGAAGTAATAGTGGAAAACTTCCCAGGTGTAGGGAGAAACATGGACCTTCAGCGCCAGGAGGCTTAAAGATCTCCAAACAGATTCATTTTGAACAGGTGTTTACAAGCCACATTATAGTCAAACTGAAAAAACTCAAAGACAAAGAGAGAATTCTAAAAGTAGCTAGAGAAAAGTATCAAGTCACCTAAAAGGGAGTCCACATCAGACTAACAGCAGACTTCTCAACAGAAACTCTACATGCCAGAAGAAAATAGGATGATATATTCAAAATACTAAAAGGAAAAAACTGCCCACCAAGAATACTATACCCAGCAAGGTTATCCTTCAGAAATGAAGGATAAATAGGGTATTTCCAGGACAAACTAAAACTGTGGGAGTTCACTACTACACTACAAGTCATACAAAACATCCTCAAGGGAGTACTGCAACTGGAATCCAATGAAATGATAATCTCTATCATGAATACACAAGAAAGAAAAAAAATCACTTTTAGAACAAAAATGCAAAGGAGAAAAAGAAAGAAAGTATATCATACCATCTCGAAAAAACACCAAATCCTGAAGACAAACAATAAAAGGGGAAGAAAAGAATAGTATATCATACCATCTCGAAAAAACACCAAATCCTGAAGACAAACAATAAAAGGGGAAGAAAAGAATAAAACATACTTAAAATGTCCAAACAATATTCCATAAAATGCCAGGAGTAACACAATACCTTTCAATAATAACCCTAAATATAAATGGATTAAATTCCTCACTCAGAAAGATGCAAACTGGCTGATTGGATTAAAAAACTAGACCCAATTATATGCTATCTTCAAGAGACACACCACACCTGTAAAAGACACACACAGTCTAACAGTGAAGAGATGGCAAAAGATATACCCTGCATATGAGAACCAAAAACTAGCAGGAGTAGCTATTCTCATATCTGATAAAATACACTTTAAACCAAAATCCATGAAAAGAGACTGGATTTGTCACATAAAACTTATCCACCCACACTGGGAGGCTCCAGAAGACAAACCTTTTACTGATACTTTGAGAAACAGATTTGTGAGGGGAGCCCCAGCATCCTTGAAGAGCCTGTTATTGCTCTTCTCTGTAGACCAGACCTTACAGCAGGAACTGCAGTCAAGCAATTGGAACACTTAAATGCAATGGGACTAATTGGATTCCGGGGTGGCAGGGGCCAAGTGGCAGCACTCAACTGACAAAGCCAAGGTGGGTGCAGTTACCATAATGGACAGCAGAGGCCAAGCAATAATCAGAATAGTTTGGCTCATATAGATCTACGGCATTGGTTAGTTACTCATGGTGTTCCTATAAGTCAAATAGGCAGAAAGCCTAATAAATTCTTGATCTGTATAAGCAGAAAACTTCTAGGTCAAGCGAACAAAAGTCTAACTTGAATCATAAAAGCAGAGAGTCACGACCCCTCAATCAATTCCCANGATAGAACAACCAAACATAAGATCAATAAGGAAACAGATGATCTGAGCAACACTAGACCAACTGGGCCTAAGACACATATACAAAATATCCCAACACAAGAGTAGCAGAATACACATTTTTTTTTCAAGCACACATGCAACATTTTCCAGAATAGACTACATGTTAGGCCACAAAATAAGTCTCAATATAGTTAAGAAGACTGAAATAATATAAATTATCTTCTTTAATGACTATAGAATGTAACTAGAAGTCAATAACAGAAGGAAAATTAGAAAATCCACAAATATGTGGAAATTAAGAAACACACTCTTAAATAACCAATAGGTCAAAAATAAATCACTAGGAAAAATAGAAAATAACTTGAGGGAAGCTAAAAAGAAATGCAAACCTTGAGGGAAACTAAAAAGAAATGCAAAATAAGTGCAAAGCTAGCAGAAGGAAAGAGACAATAAAGATTGGCAACAAATAAATAAAATAGAGAATAGGAAATTAATAGAGTAAGTCAGTGAAAAAAACTTGGTTCTTTGAAAATTGATAAGTCTTTATCCATACTGAATAAGAAAAAGAGAGAGAGTATTGAAATTATTTAACCAGAAATGAAAGAAGAGCAACCCCTGTTAACAGATGGCAGGAGCATGGGGACCGTAAGTGCTTAGGACAGCCCCCCCTGACAGATAGCAAAAAAGTGGGGGCCTCAGGAGCCATGGGCAGTCCCTGTTAACAGATATTAGGATAATGAGGTGCTGTTACATGGGAGGCCAGCCTCTGCTGCAGACAGTGCCACCATGCAGGTGGTCCACCACAGCCACTATTGCTGCCACAAATGTGGCCTGCCACTGCAGCAGCAACCACTACCACCATGCAGGTAGCCCACCAACCACTCAACTAAATTGACACAAATAGGAACCTGGAGAAAGAGGCAAGTGAGTGCAAACCCACCAACAAGTGGCCCAAACTACGGGGGAATTATGCTGCCCCCCAGTGGTAGTGCACCCAAGAGTTAAAGGTGTGTGCACAGCCCATGTGACAGCCTTGATCTGGAGAGAGGCACATGCAGAAAACATGCTGAAATCCAGGATGCTCAAATAGAGCAAGGAAGAACATTCCCAATCACCACTAATCCATCTCCCAACTGGCAGAAGGAAGGACTCAGGTGGAGCCTAAGTATGTAGGAAAGAGGAAAGAGAAACCCAGCCAAGATAACCCATTCAAACTGAGAAGCTACAGTATACTCAAGTTCACCCATCAGGGTAACAAGACTCCAGTTGGGGTGCCAACAAGATCAGCCAGAGTCACCTGTTCTAGCCAAAGGGTGACAGGGCACTCAGTGCTTCTACCAAGAGCTGAAGAACTTGCCTTTATCCTCAACAATCCAACACAGTGTCACTAACCTCAGCAAGGAATCACTAAGTGCCCCAGTGCCCAGGACACAAAGGAGTTCACATGAAACTCTGACATTGAGTACAGGCAAAGTACCCACATGGAGACGACACTACTGCATCTACTCAGAACCAATACTAAAACACCCTACTCAAAAATCAATATAAAACACATCTGCAGGAGGAAACCTCTCTCCTCAAAGTCCGCTCCAGCGTGATATAAGAAGCAACTGCTCTACTAGATAACCAGACATAAATGTAGACCTTTTGGAAATATGAAAAATTAGAAAATATGACACCAACAAGGGAATGCAGTTATTCTCAAATTCCAGATAGCATAGAGCAGGAAAGCCTTGCTATAATAGGAAAAAAATTTAGGGAGCAGTCTTAATGAAGCTCAATGAGATATGAGAAGAATCAGTGAGACAACACAATGAAATGAGAAAAACTACCCAGGATATGAAGGAGGAAATTTGATTCATTCAACAAAGTAAAGAACACAACCAAGAGTTTAAGCAGCAGGTTAGAGCAAGCAGAAGAAAGAATTTCTGATCTTAAAGACAGTCTTTTCAAAATAACCCTGGTAGGGGGAAAAACTGAAACAAAAAAAGAATCAAAAACACACAAAAAAATTGAATAAAATCTGAGAGTGCTAGCAGACAACTTTGAGCTCACAAACACCTGAATCAAGGGTGTTCCAGAGAGGAGGAGAAAGGAAAAAATCTTTCAAAACATATTCAATGAAGTAATAGTGGAAAACTTCCCAGGTGTAGGGAGAAACATGGACCTTCAGTGCCAGGAGGCTCAAAGATCTCCAAACAGATTCATTTTGAACAGGTCTTTTCAAGCCACATTATAGTCAAACTGAAAACACTCAAAGACAAAGAGAGAATTCTAAAATCAGCTACAGAAAAGTATCAAGTCCCCTAAAAGGGAGTCCACATCAGACTAACAGCAGACTTCTCAACAGAAACTCTACATGCCAGAAGAAAATAGGATGATATATTCAAAATACTAAAAGGAAAAAAATGCCCACCAAGAATACTATACCCAGCAAGGTTATCCTTCAGAAATGAAGGATAAACAGGGCATTTCCAGGACAAACTAAAACTGTGGGAGTTCACTACTACACTACAAGTCTTACAAAACATCCTCAAGGGAGTACTGCAACTGGAATCCAATGAAATGATAATCTCTATCATGAATACACAAGAAAGAAAAAAAATCACTTTTAGAACAAAAATGCAAAGGAGAAAAAGAAAGAAAGTATATCATACCATCTCGAAAAAACACCAAATCCTGAAGACAAACAATAAAAGGGGAAGAAAAGAATAAAACATACTTAAAATGTCCAAACAATATTCCATAAAATGCCAGGAGTAACACAATACCTTTCAATAATAACCCTAAATATAAATGGATTAAATTCCTCACTCAGAAAGATGCAAACTGGCTGATTGGATTAAAAAACTAGACCCAATTATATGCTATCTTCAAGAGACACACCACACCTGTAAAAGACACACACAGTCTAACAGTGAAGAGATGGCAAAAGATATACCCTGCATATGAGAACCAAAAACTAGCAGGAGTAGCTATTCTCATATCTGATAAAATACACTTTAAACCAAAATCCATGAAAAGAGACTGGATTTGTCACATAAAACTTATCCACCCACACTGGGAGGCTCCAGAAGACAAACCTTTTACTGATACTTTGAGAAACAGATTTGTGAGGGGAGCCCCAGCATCCTTGAAGAGCCTGTTATTGCTCTTCTCTGTAGACCAGACCTTACAGCAGGAACTGCAGTCAAGCAATTGGAACACTTAAATGCAATGGGACTAATTGGATTCCGGGGTGGCAGGGGCCAAGTGGCAGCACTCAACTGACAAAGCCAAGGTGGGTGCAGTTACCATAATGGACAGCAGAGGCAAAGCAATAATCAGAATAGTTTGGCTCATATAGATCTACGGCATTGGTTAGTTACTCATGGTGTTCCTATAAGTCAAATAGGCAGAAAGCCTAATACATTCTTGATCTGTATAAGCAGAAAACTTCTAGGTCAAGCGAACAAAAGTCTAACTTGAATCATAAAAGCAGAGAGTCACGACCCCTCAATCAATTCCCAGACTTGAGTCAGTTTACAGACCCAGAACCCCTTGAATGAAGGGGTGGTCGGGACCTCTTGAGGAAGGACCCTAGTATGCTACCAAAATTTACTCTATTAAGCTTTCTCCCATCCTTCCCCAAGGAGACCTGCAGCCTTTTACCAGAGTAACTGTACATTGGGGAAAGAGAAATAATCAGACTTTTCAGGGACTATTAGACACTGAATCTGAATTGACATTAATTCCGGGAGACCCAAAACATGACAGTGGCCCTCTGGTTAGAATAGGGGCTTATGGGGGTCAGGTGGTTAATGGAGTCTTAGCCCAGATCCAACTTACTGTGGGTCCAGTGGGTCCCCAAACCCATCCTGTGGTTATTTCCCCAGTTCCAGAATGCATAATTGGAATAGACATACTTAGCAGCTGGCAGAATCCCCACATCGGTTCCCTGACATGCATAGTGAGGACAGTTATGGTGGGAAAGACCAAATGGAAGCCATTAGAGCTGCCTCTACCTAGGAAAATAGTAAATCAAAAACAGTACCACATCCCTGGAGGGATTGCAGACACTAGTGCTACTATCGAGGACTTGAAAGAGGCAGGGGTGGTGATTCCCACCACGTCCCCATTCAATTCTCCTATTTGGCCCATGAAGAAGACAGAGAAGAGGTGAAGCTCTTCCTCTATCTGCTGGAGTGGGGATACACTCTTCTCTCCTGTCCATGAACATCAGAGCTCAAGACTCTTCAGCTTTTGGGTTCCAGGACTTACATCAAGAACACCATCATCTTCTCTGGTTTTGAGGCTTTTTGACTTAGACCAAGCCACGCTACCGGCATCCAGTTTATAGACGGCCTATCGTGGAACTTTTCTTCATAGTCACATGAGCTAATTCCCCTAATAAATCCCTCTCAT
>NW_007745233.1:0-764 GCF_000696425.1 Galeopterus variegatus
GCTTCGGTGTACTTACCACACGACCCTGGAACAGGAATACTTTACTCATCCTGATTATGGTGAAAGGGTATCATATTATGCTTGGCTTTTCTTATCACAAGTTATGTGGAATAGAATTCTAAAAATAGAGGAAGAGACTGTAAAATAGAAAAAGATACATACTAAGTGACATTGTATTTAGTGTGTTTGCATGTTTATCCTGAGGGCAACGGGATAAAAATGTAGGAATATAACTCATGCCTTTGCTCATACTTAAGTTTATTAAGTGTTTTCTGTGTCTCAAGTAAATGTGACCGTGATGAGGAAGCACACGACGCACATCAGTGCCGCTGCCTTGTGCCGCTGCTGGTGCAGCGGTGCAGGCAGCAATGAAAGCAGACGACTGAGCGTCATGTGACAAATACTGAGTGTCACATGATAATATGTTAAGTGTGTGGTCTTACCCAGTGACACCGAGTTACCACAATGCAGAGTTTCCAGTGCTCTCACCTTAAGTTTCTTGGTAAATATGTCATTAACTCAAAATAAAAAGTGCATAAAGTTTAGCAGAAGCACTTTGTAAATACAGAATTCATAAAATGTACAAGTCTAATTGTTACACTACGCAGGGTGACAAAAAGAATAACGGGAAACCTACTGTAGACTTGTTCCTAGAAAAAGGAGTGGAAATTTAGTTTTTCTGTACGTTAGGGAGGTTTTTAAGCAATATGTTTTAGATTCCTTCACAAAAAGTCAAACTCCAATCTACTTTTGGGGGCGATAGA
>NW_007745233.1:2841-3597 GCF_000696425.1 Galeopterus variegatus
GGTGGTCAGGTGGGATGTGCTGTCCAGGTGGGCACAGCCCGGCATCCCCGTGGTCGTTCATTCAATCAGCTTCATCCACGCCTGTCGCCTGCTGGGCTCTGTAGGTACCACACATGCGAGTTTGGGACCCCAGTTCTAGGGCAGTGCATTGCCATGAACGTTGCAAGTGACTCTTCACTTTGCCGTGGCAGACGGAGCCAGGAATGTCTAAAGGCAAACTCCAGGTATGAAAGAACGAATTCTATCTGCTCGTTTTCAAAGCAGCCTTAGACACAGGAGTATGACACACATAAACATTAAGTCAATAACTCAGTTTTGAAAATGTATGTGACCCATTATAAAGTGGACACATTCTGACACATGTATTTTCTTTTTTGGCATTATTATAGGAAATTTTGACAGACATGTACTGGGGAAATGAGAAGTTTCCCATCTGTTTTCATGTCCCTTTATTCCTGATTATTTTTGAGTGAGGAAATAGTATTTTTTATTGAAACAAAAGTGATTGTTCATATCTGTGGGGTACAATGTTGAATATCAATACCTGTGTGTAACATGTGATGCACAAATCAGAGTAATCAGTATAGTCAACATTACATAATGTAATCATTTTTTGTGGTCTTTTACCAATTTTTTGTTTACCCTGCTCCCCCTTTCCCACTTCTGGTGGCCTCAGTTCTGTGCTCTCCTTTTGATAGTTGAACAAATTCTTGTGATTGTTGTATGTCTCTTATTTATTTATTTATTTATTTATTT
>NW_007745233.1:5477-8043 GCF_000696425.1 Galeopterus variegatus
GGCAAGCCATTGCTGTTTCTATATGGCAGACGGCCACGGTGACGGTTCTGGGGAGGACAGATCACTGATAAAGTCCCCTACTCTCACTCGCCTAACCAGTGAAAAGCTTTTTTCTTTGGTTTTAAGGAAATGTCCTCATAAACTTTAATGCACCTGGGAAGCCAGGCATCTGCTCCACTTAGAGGCAGCATTAATGATTCATTTCAAGAAGACACTAGAGGAAAGAACTGTACTTCTGGTGAGGAATCGCACATCAGTTTCCACACATTACAAACGGGTTAGAAGATAAAGGACTTGCTTCATGAGACTCTGTCATGCTTTTTGAAAAGTTCCACACACAGGTGAGTCACCAACTNTTGCTTCATGAGACTCTGTCATGCTTTTTGAAAAGTTCCACACACAGGTGAGTCACCAACTCGTTGATAAGGTACTTAAGACACTTTTCCTTCACCAAATCGAATCATAGCTCTCTCCTGATGTGTAAGAGCCACAGATGGTTTTCACGTTAATCATGTTTCATTTGTCACTGCGTTGTGAAACTGAGCCCTCTGCTACCAGCCTATGAGCTGCCGGTCAAATAGCAGTAACTCCTCTGGCTTTTGTGAATTTGCCACCTTGTTTCAGTGAGCCACATTCTGCCGCAGTCACTCAGTTTTCCTGTGAGGACACATCACTGTGGGTGGTCTCTGGTGTCCTCATCCAGCTCTCCCTAGAGGAGGGATTGCAGCTTCCAGGGCAAACACAGGTTACTCTCCTACCGTCACCACCAGGCCTCCCCATGTCTCTGGCTTGTAGCCTGCACTTGTGGCCCGGGCTCAGTGAGTCTGTGGCTTCGTGGTACCATGGCACCCAGGGCACCAGCTGCCTTTGACCCCAACCCCTCCTCAGGCACAGGCCCCAGTTCTACTGGAGTGAGCAAAGCCTCCAGCCCAATCTCATCCATACTTGCCACACATTTTGAAATTCGATGCATGTGGAGGTTATTTGTGTATTTANTTGCTTCATGAGACTCTGTCATGCTTTTTGAAAAGTTCCACACACAGGTGAGTCACCAACTTGTTGATAAGCTACTTAAGACACTTTTCCTTCACCGCATCGAATCATAGCTCTCTCCTGATGTGTAAGAGCCACAGACGGTTTTCACGTTAATCACGTGTTTCATTTGTCACTGCGTTGTGAAACTGAGCCCTCTGCTACCAGCCTATGAGCTGCCGCTCAAATAGCAGTAACTCCTCTGGCTTTTGTGAATTTGCCACCTTGTTTCAGTGAGCCACATNTAAGGGGATTGCAGCCCTCGGCATAGTGATGTCTGCACCGCGCTCAGCCAGTGAGCGCACCAGCCATCCCTATATAGGATCCGAAACCACGGCCTCAGCATTACCAGCGCCGCACTCTCCCGAGTGAGCCACGGGGCCGGCCATTTGCCCATTTTTTAATGGATTATTTGGGTGGTTTTGTTTAGCTTTTTGCTTTACTATTGAGTTGTTTGAGTTATTTGTATATTCTGGATATTAATTCTTTGTGGATGCATAGTTGGCAAATATTTGCTCCCATTCTGCAGGTTGTCTTTTCACCCTCTTGATTCTTTCCTTTGCTGTGCAGGAGGTTTTAGTTTGATTCCATTTGTTTATGTTTGCTTTGGTTGCCTTTTCTTTAGAAGTCTTCTTCAGAAAACCTTTGCCCCATCCTATGTCCTCAAGTATTTTCTCAGTGTTTTCTTGTATACGTTTTGGAGCGCCACCGCACTCCCAAGCGGCGCACTGTAGCAGTGCGCCACCGGGCCGGCCCTCTTGATTCTTTCCTTTGCTGTGCAGAAGGTTTTAGTTTGATTCCATTTGTTTATGTTTGCTTTGGTTGCCTTTTCTTTAGAAGTCTTNAGGTTTTAGTTTGATTCCATTTGTTTATGTTTGCTTTGGTTGCCTTTTCTTTAGAAGTCTTCTTCAGAAAACCTTTGCCCCATCCTATGTCCTCAAGTATTTTCTCAGTGTTTTCTTGTATACGTTTTATAGTTTCAGGTCTTACATTTAAGTCTTTAATTCATTTTAAGTTGATTTGGGTATATGGTAAGAGATAGGGGTTAAGTTCCACTCTTCTGCATATGGATCTCCAATTCTCCCACTACCATTTATTGCAGAAACTATTCTTTCCCTGCTATATGGTTTTGGCTCCTTTGTTGAAAATCAGTTGGCTGCATGTATGTGGATTTATTTCTGGGTTTTCTGTTCTGTTCCATTGGTCTCCTGTCTTTTTTTGTGCCAGTTCCATGTTGTTTTGATAGCTCTAGCTGTGTAGTATAATTTGAAGTCAGGAGTTTGATGCCCCTGCTTTGTTCTTTTTGTTTAGGATTGCTTTTTGCTCAGGATTAGGGGTCTTCAGTTGATACATATAAATTTTTGAGTTATTTTTTCTGTTTCTGTGAAGTGTGTTGTTGGTAGTTTGATAGGGACTGATTGACTCTGTAGATCGCTTTGGACAGTATGGTCATTTTGACAATATTCATTCTTCCAATCCATGAGAATGGTATACTTTTCTGTGTGTGTGTGTGTGTGTGTGTGTGTGTGTGTGT
>NW_007745233.1:9344-10581 GCF_000696425.1 Galeopterus variegatus
CTTTTTCTGCTAGTTTGTTGGTGGTATATAGAAATGCTAGTGATTTTTGCATGTTCGCTTTCTATCCTGCAACTTGGCTGAATTTGTTTAGCACATATAGGAGTTTTTTGGTAGAGTCTTTAGGTTTCTCTGTATATAAAATCATGACATCTGCAAAAAGGGACAGTTTGACTTTCTCCTATCCAATTTGGATGTCCTTTACTTCTTTCTCTTGCCTAATTTCTCTGGCTAGGGCCTCCATTACTATGTTGAATAAAACTGGTGAGGTTGGGGATCTTTGTCTTGTTCCAGTTCTTAGCTGAAAGCTTTGTTCCGTTTAGGATGATGTTAGCTATGAGTTTGTCATTATTGCCTTTATTCTGTCAAATACTTTTATTCTATAGCTAATTTGTTGAGAGTTTTTGTCATGAAGGGATTTTGAGATTTATCAAATGCTTTGACTGTTCCTATCAAATATTCATATGTTTTTCATTCTGTTGATGTGATCTATTCCATTTACTGACTTATATATGTTAAACCATCCTTGCATCCTCGGGGTCAATCCCACTTGATCATGGTGTATAATCTTGTTGATGCGCTATTGAATTTGGTTTGCTAGTATTTTATTAAGGATTTTGACATCCATGTTCATCAGGGATATTGGCCCGTAGTTTTTCTTTTTTGTTGTGTCCTACCTTAGTTTTTGTATCAGGGTAATGCTGGCCTCATAAAGTATGAGTTTGGAAGAATTTTTTCCACTTCAGCTTTTTGAAATAGTGTAAGAAGTATTGGTATTCTTCTTTAAATGTTTGGTAGAATTCAGCAGTGAAGCCATCCGGTCCTGGGTCTCTTCATTTTTGGAAGACTTTTTATTACTGCTTTAATGTCATTGCTTACTATTGGTCTATTTAGATTTTCTAATTCTGGGGGATCAGTTATTGTAGCATTATTGTGTTTCTTCAGTGGTTTCATGTTTCCTTGTTTTTTCATGTTTCTTGTTTCCCTGCATTGATATCCGTGCACCTGGTGGAACAGTCCCCTCTTTGAGTTACATAGAGTGGCTTGCGTGGGGGAAGGACTGTCACTTGCAAATTTGTCTTTGGGAGTCAATTAGGTAGAGTATAATGGCTTTGCGGTGGATAAGTCTAGTAGCACAGACTCTTTGTAGTTTCTTCAACTGTAATGCACTTTAGCTATTTCTGTGCTTGCCTCAGCAGCCTATGCTTGCTAGATTTGGGGTGGCAATGGGCACATCTCT
>NW_007745233.1:11970-12870 GCF_000696425.1 Galeopterus variegatus
GGGTCCCCTGCATTAGGAATGGCAGGCCTCTGTGGTGAGGATGGGGGTTGGCGTGAACCCTCTCCCTACCTTTCCCCTGCAAGACAACATCTTTCCTGCACTGATGCCGGTGGCGGAGGTTCGGTCTCTGAGACCGTGTGTCTCTCTTTGCTCTCTATGGTGCCATCCTGTGCTTTCGTGCCCCAGAGGGATATCACCAGTCTCCTGCTGCCGACTTGTGCTCTCCCACAGATGCTTCCAGTAATGTTTAGTTGGTCACTGGTCCCTCTGGTCCTTTTCCGTGAGAGGAACGCACCATGAGCACCTCCAGTCCTCTACCTCGCTCCCCCCAACTAAGTAAAAACCCCTGATTGTCCACCTTTATGTCCCTGACCTTGTTCGTTTACACCTTGGCTGCCTCCCAAACACTAACTAATACTAACATTTCCAGTCCCCGATTCATGACACTGTTTTTTGACAAATGCATTCTATCTTCTAACTTGGGACACCAGAATTAAATATCTCCTTTTGCTTGTGGAGGGGATGGGGCAGAAAACTTAGTTTAAAAACAACTAATATCAGTATCTTGTTTATTGCAATCAGCACCTACAGCCAAGAAGCTGCTCTGTGCATTTATATGTTACTCGTTTGCACTTGCTGAAGAGGGGTATGTGGGTATTTTGTCCAAATTCAGTGTCGGGGTTGCGTGAGTGTGCCTCTGTGACCTAGGCCCTGGGGCACTTATTTATTTGCTGAGGTTCTTGACACTATCTTGGTCTGTCAGAACAAGTACAAGCTCTCAACTTTGGGGCATAGTACTTTGGAGTCTTGTCACTCTTAGATTATAGTGGGTGTTCTTGGGCAGGACCGTTGGCACCCTGGCTAGCTCACCCTGACCCTGGTGGGTGCACTGGGGTATAC
>NW_007745233.1:14530-15079 GCF_000696425.1 Galeopterus variegatus
TATTTGAGTTCCGTACGTATTTTGGATATTGATCCCTTATCAGATGTGCACCTTGCTAACGTTTTCTTGCGAGCCATAGGTTGTCTCTTCCCTCTTACTTATTTTCGTTGTTGTGTAAAAGCTCTTTTATTTTGATGTTTTCTTATTCGGCTAGTTTTGCTTTTGGTGCCTGTGCTTTTGGGGTCAAATCTAAAGTCATTGCCCAGGCCATTGTTGTGTTGTCTCCCCACTGTGTTTTCTTCTAGTATTTTTACAATTTCAAGTCTCGCGTTTAAGTCTTTAATGTACTTAGAGTCGATTGTTGTGTATGATTGAGAGAGGGCTCTTGTGTCGTTCTCCTGGATGTGGATGTCCAGAAGAGACTGTCCATTTCCCACTGTGTATTCTTGTCACCTTTGTGTTGGAAACCAATTAAGCAAACAAACACGAGCTCTCTGTTCTGTTCCATTGGCCGATGTGTCGATTTTTATGCTAGTTCCATGCCGTTTAATTATCACTGTCCAGTATAGTTTGAAATCAGGGAGTGTGATGCCTCCATTTTGCATCACA
>NW_007745234.1:0-651 GCF_000696425.1 Galeopterus variegatus
AGGCTGGTTTATATAAGGACTTATTAGTCTTTATAAACCTATCATAAAAGGAGCTCCTCTCAATTTGAGAGAATTTATAATCTAATTTATTAATATTCTCTGGAAAAGACAAAAGTATACCAGTATGTTTTTTTTTTTTTTTTAAATGTGCCTCATGCCCACCCAGTGGAAGAGCTTTCTTGCACTCTGGAAAAAACTCGAGATCTTTTTCCTCCTCTTTTGTTTTTATTTATTTATTTATTTAGATGACTGGCTGGTACAGGGATCTGAACCCTTGACCTTGGTGTTACGAGGCCACATTCTAACCAGCTGAGCTAACTGGCCAGCCTCCCCTCTTTTATTACATGCTGTTTTCTGCCATATTTTTTTCCAGGAGATTTCTCCAACTCAAGCTAGGGGCTCAACTTTAAATTTAGTAATACTTGCTTGTTGGCACTGAAAGCTTTTTTATGTCTAGATTTGTCTCATTTTGTACATTTTTGTGGAATTCTCTTCTTTTCTGAAGAAAGGAGAAAAAGTCATGTAGTCAAAGTTTTGGATTTCTCGGAAAGCCATGAAGCTTCAGACAAGTCAGAAGCAATTCTATTACCTCTGCCTTCCTTTTCTGGAGTATTCACACAATTATTATACAGTTTTTATTTTTCAAAAATA
>NW_007745234.1:2702-3321 GCF_000696425.1 Galeopterus variegatus
ATAATGAGATCTCAAAATCGGAATTAACATTAAGATATTTTAACTCAACTTAAAATCCCCCTCAGCTTTATTAAAGTATAATTGACAAACAATTGTATATATTTATTATGTACAATGTGATGCTTTGATATATGTATGTATGGTGCAATGATTAAATCAAGCTAATTAACTTATCCATTACATCACATACTTGTCATCGTTTTTTGTGGTGATAACGCTTAAGATCTCTCTCAGCAATTTTCAAGTATACAACAAATTATTATTAAATTATTATTAACTATAGTCACCATGCTGTACAATAGATCTCTAGAACTTATTCATTCCCTTTGACCAACATCTCCCTGTTCTGCACCTCTCCCCACAATACTTCATTGTGGTTTTCACTCTGTTGATTGTTTCCTTTGCTGTCTAGAAGCTTTTTATTTTGATACAATCCCATTTGTCTATTTTTGCTTTTGTTGCCTGTGTTTTTGGGGTCATATAAAAAAATTATTGCCCAGATCAATGTGGAGGAGCTTTTCCCTTGTGTTTTCTTCTAGCAGTTTTATAGCTTCGGGTCTTACATTTAAGTCTTTAATCCATTTTGACTTGATTTTTGTGGATGGTGTGAGATAAGAGT
>NW_007745234.1:3640-9578 GCF_000696425.1 Galeopterus variegatus
TGAACTTGGACTGAGTCTTGTCACCAGCCTCCCTGTTTCTTCAACTTTCAGACAGCCTTTCCTGGAACTTCTCAGCCTCCATAATCATGTGAGACAATTACCCTGATAAATCCTCTCTTGTCTGTCTATCATCTATCTTTCTATCTATCTATATCCTATTGGTTCTGTCTCTCTGGAGAACTCTGACTAATATAATAGCTTTGCAATATATTTTGAAATCAGGTAGTGTGATGCTTCTGGCAATGTTCTTTTTGCTTTGGCTATTCAGAGCCTTTTGTGGTTCCATATGAATTTTAAGATTATTTTTTCTATTTCTGTGAAAAATAACATTGGGATTTTGATAGGAAGGAATTGCATTGAATCTGTAGATTGTTTTGGGTGGTATGAACATTTTAACAATATTAAGTCTTCTAATACATGAACATAAAATATCTTTCCATTTATTTGTGTCTTTTTCAATTTCTTTCATCAATGTTTTGTAGTTTGCAGTGTTCAGATGTTCATGTCCTTGATTAGATTAATTTCTATTTTATTTTATTTTTGATGTTATTGTAAATGGGACTGTTTTCTTTATTTTTATTTTTTTGGATAGTCGATTATTACTGTATAGAAACATTACTGATTTTTGTATGAGTATGTTGATTTTGTATCCCGCAATTTTACTGAATTTGTTTATTAGTTCTAACAGTTTTTCAGTGGAGTCTTCAGTGTTTTCTATATATATATATATGTGATCACATCATCTGCAAACAGAGACAATTTTACTTCTCCCTTTTCAATTTGGATGCCTTTTATTTTGTTTTGTACTTAATTGCTCCCCCTACCCTTCCCAGCCTCTGCTAACCACTATTCTACTTTCTGCTTCTATGTGATCAACTTTCTTAGCTCCCACATGTGACTGAGAACATGCGGTGTTTTTCTTTCTGTTCCCAGCTTATTTCACTGAACATAATATCCTCCAAGCTCATCCATGTTGCCGTAAATGGCAGGATTTCATCCTTTTTTATGGCTGAATAGTATTCCATTGTGTATATCTACCACATTTTCTTTGTCCATTTCCACTGATTAATACTTAAGTTGTCGGGCCTGCCCGATGGTGCACTGGATAGTGTGCCGCTTGGGAAGCGCGGTGGCGCTCCCGCTTGAGGGTTCGGATCCCACATACAGACCGGTTCCCGCTCACTGGCTGAGCGAGGTGCAGGAGCAACACCGAGGGTTGCGATCCGTTGCTGGACACGGAAAAAGACAAAAAGACAAAAAAAAAAAAAAAACAAAAAAAACTTAAGTTGTTTCCATATCTTGGCTATTGTGAATAGTGCTGCAATACACATGGGGGTGCAAATATCTCTTTGACATACTTATTTTCTTCCATTTGGATATATACTCAGAAGTGGGATTGCTGGATTATATGGTAGTTCAGTTTTTAGTTTTTTGAGGAATTTCCATATGTTTTCCATAATGGCTGCAATAATTTACGTTCCCCACAACAGTGTATGAGTTACCTTTTCTCTGCACCCTTGCCAGCATTTGTTATTTTCTGTCTTTTTGATAATGGTCATTCTAACTGAAGTGAGATGATATCTCATTGTGGTTTTGATTTGCATTTTCCTGATGACTGGTGATGTTGAGCATTTTTTTCATATACCTGTTGACCATTTGTATGTTTTCTTTAGAGAAATGTCTACTCAGTTTCCTTTGCCCATTTTTTCTGTTGAGATGTTTGAGTTCCTTGTACATTCTGGGTATTAGTACCTTGTCCGATAAATAGTTTGCAAATATTTTCTGCCATTCTGCAGGTTGTCTCTTTACTCTGTTAATTGTTTCCTTTGCTGTGTAGAAGTTTTTAGTTTGAAATAATCTCATTTGTCTATTTTTGCTTTTGTTGCCTGTGCTTTTGAGGTCTTTTCCATAAAGTCTTTCCCCGTGCGAATGTCCTGAAACATTTCCTCTGTTTTCTTCTAGTAGTTTTCATAGCTTTTGGTCTTACAATTGAGTATTCAATCTATTTTGAGTTGATTTTTATATATGGTGAGAGGTAGCGGTCTAGTTTATTCTTCTGTGTGTGAAGATCCAGTTTTTCCAACACCATTTATTGAAGAGACTGTTTTTTCCCCAATCAATATTCTAGGCACCTTTGTTGAAAATCCATTGACTGTAAATACATGGCCTTATTTCTGGGTTCTCTATTCTGATCCGTTGGTCTGTGTGTCTCTTTTTATGTCAGTATCATGGTATTTTGGTTATTATAGCTTTGAAGTATATTTTGAAGTCATGTAGTGTGATACATTGAGATTTCTTCTTTTTGCTCACAATAGCTTTGGCTATTAGAGGTCTTTTTTTGATTCCGTGCAAATTTTGAAATTGCTTTTTCTATTTCTGTGAAGAATGTCACTTGTATTTTGATAGGGATTGCATTGAATCTGTAGATCACTTTTGGTAATATGGTCATTTTCACAATATTAATTCTTCCAACCATTAACATGAGATGTCCTTCATTTCTTTGATCCTTCTTTAATTTATTTCATCAGTGTTTTTTTAATAGTTTCCTTGGCATATAGGTGTTTGTAATAGTCTATAATGATTCTTTGTATTTCTGTGTTATCAGTTGTAATGTATCCCTTTTCATCTCTGATTTTTGTTATGTGTGTCTTCTCCCTTCTCTTTTTAGTTAGCCTAGTTAATGTTTTGTCTATTTTGTTTACATT
The DNA here is from genome assembly GCF_000696425.1 of Galeopterus variegatus. Lineage (NCBI taxonomy): Eukaryota > Metazoa > Chordata > Mammalia > Dermoptera > Cynocephalidae > Galeopterus > Galeopterus variegatus. Next base: position 6,346 of record NW_007745234.1, read on the forward strand.
CTCAAAAACTCAACTTTTTGTTTCATTGATCTTTTGTATCATTTTCGGGGTCTCTAATTTAGTTCTGCACTTATCTTAATTATTTCTTTCCATCTACTAACTTGAAGATTGGATTGTTCTTGTTTTTCTAGTTCTTTGAGGTGTAGCATTGTATCATTTATTTGAAATCTTTCTACTCTTTTGATGTAGGAATTTATTGCAACAAACTTCCCTGTTAGTACTGCTTGTCCCACAGGTGTTAGTATGATGTGTCTTTATTTCCATTTGTTTTGAGAATTTTTAAAATTTCTTGTTTAATTTCCTCTTGGACCCATAGGTCATTCAGGAGTGTGCTATTTATGTCAATGTGTTTGTATAGTTTACAGGGTTTTGGTTGTTATTAATTTCTAGTTTTAATCTGTTGTGGTCTGAGAAGATAATTGAAATGATTTCATTTTTTAAAAACGTGTTGAGACTTGATTTGTGACCCAATATATAATCTATCCTGGAGAATGTTTTATGTGTTGGATGAAGTGTTCTGTAGCTATCTGTCAAGTCCAATTGGTCAAAAGTGCAAAAGTATGGTTTAAATCCTGTGTTTCTCTATTGATTTGTCTATTGTTGAAAGAGGGGTGTTCAGGTATCTGACTATTACTGTATTTGGATCTATCTCTTTCTTTAGGTCTAATAGTGTTTGCTTTATATATCTGGGTGCTCTGGTGTTGGGTGAATATATACTTATGATTGTTATGTCTTCTTGCTGGATAGATCCCTTTATCATTATATAGTGGGCTTCTTATTTCTTTTTTGTGGTTTTTGGTTTAAAATCTATTTTATTTGATATAAGAATAGCTACTCCTGCTCATGTTTGATTTCCATTTGCATGGTGTATCTTTTTCCACCTCTTCACTATTAGTCTGTGTGTGTGAGGTGAGGTGAGTCTTTTATAGACAGCATATAGTTAGATCTAACTTTCTAATCCAATCAGTCAGTCTATGTCTTTTGAAAGGGGAACTTAATCCATTTACATTTAGGGTTGTTATTGAAAGGTATTGGCTTAAACTGGCATTTTATCAATTTTCATATGGACATTTTAAATATCCTTTTTTCCTTTCTTTCCCTTTTATTGTTTGTCTTTGGTGTTTATTGGTTCATTGAGGTAAAATACAGTTTCTTTCTTTTTTAAAAAATTAAATTAAATTTTTTATTGGTAATGGAGATTCATGAGATACAAAACTGATTGTAACCACTTGTGCCCAAGATGTGATGGCCAGATCCATACTGGCTACTGTTTCTTTCTCTTTCTAGTTTGCATTATTGTTCTACCAGCTGGTTTTGTTTTTTCTTTTGTATTCATGGTAATGATTATTGTGTTTTGAATTCCAGATGCAGGACTCCCTTGAGAATTTGTGGTAGGGCTGGTTGTATGGTGGTGAACTCCTGTAGTTTTTGTTTGTCTGGGAAATACTCTATTTGTCTCTCATGTCTTTTTTCTTTACTTTTTTAATACTAAATATTTTATTAGTAGAAAGAAAAGTATTTTGAATACATGGCAATACTTTCTTTTTTTCTTTCTTTTTCTAAAAATTTTATTTTATTTTGTCAATATACAATGTGGTTGATTATTGTGGCCCATTACTAAGACCTCCCTCCCTCCTCCCTCTCCCCCCTCCCTCCCAACAATGATCTTTCTTTCTTTCTTTTTTTTTTTTTTGTCCTTTTTGAGACCGGCTGCACCGCACTCAGCCGGTGAGCGCTGTGAGCACACCGGTCATCCCTATATAGGATCTGAACCCGCAGTGGGAGCACTGCTGTGCTCCCAGTGCCGCACTCTTCCGAGTGCGCCACGGGCTCGGCCCCAACAATGATCTTTCTGTTCGCTTGTCGTATCAACTTCAAGGAATTGTAATTGTTGTGTCTTCTTCCCTCCCTCCCTCAGGTTGTTTCTGTATTTATTTATTTATTTTTAACTCCCACAAATAAGTGAAAACATGTGGTATTTCTCTTTCTGTGCCTGACTTGTTTCACTTAATATAATTTTCTCTATTTCCATCTGTGTCATTGCAAATGGCAGTACTTCATTCTTTTTTATAGCTGAGTAGTATTCCATTGTGCAGATATACCACATTTTCCATATCCACTCATCTGATGATGGACATTTGGCTGGTTCCAACTCTTAGCTATTGTAAAGAATGCTGTGATGAACATTGGGGAACATGTATACCTTCGACTTGATGATTTCCATTCCTTTGGGTATATTCCCAGCAGTGGGATAGCTGGGTCATATGGTAGATATATCTGTGATTGTTTGAGGAAACTCCATACCATTTTCCATAGAGGCTGTAACATTGTGCAGTCCCACCAACAATGTATGAGAGTTCCTTTTTCTCCACAATCTCGCCAGCATTTATCATTCACAGTCTTTCCTGAATGCTGAGTGATGTTGAGCATTTTTTCATGTGTCTGTTGGCCATTTGTATATCTTCCTTAGAGAAATGCCTACTTAGCTCTTTTGCCCATTTTTTAATTGGGTTGCTTGTTTTTTTCTTGTAAAGTTGTTTGAGTTCCTTGTATATTCTGGATATTAATCCTTTGTCGGATGTATATTTTGCAAATATTTTCTCCCACTCTGTTGGTGGTCTTTTAACTCTCTTAATTGTTTCTTTTGCTGTGCAGAAGCTTTTTAGTTCGATATAATACCATTTGTTTATTTTTACTTTGGTTACCCGTGCTTTTGGGGGTAGTATTCATGAAGTCTGTGTCCAGTCCTACTTCCTGAAGTGTTTCTCCTATGTTTTCTTTAAGAAGTTTTATTGTTTCAGGGTGTATATTTAATTCTTTAATCCATTTTGAGTTGATTTTAGTATATGATGAAAGGTATGGTTCTAGTTTCATTCTCCTGAATATTGATATCCAGTTATTCTAGCACCATTTGTTGAAGAGGCAGTTTCTTCCTGAGTGTATAAGCTTGGTGACTTTGTCAAAGATGAAATGGTTGTAGGTGTGTCGGTTGGTTTCTGGATTCTCTATTCTATTCCATTGATCAATGTGTCTGTTTTTATGCCAGTACCATGCTGTTTTGGTTATTATAGCTTTGTAGTATAGTTTAAAGTCAGGTAGTGTTATGCCTCCAGCTTTATTTTTTTTGTTCAGAGATGCTTTGGCTATGTGTGGTCTTTTGCTGTTCCATATCAATGTTTGGATAGTTCTTTCCATTTCTGAGAAAAATGTCATTGGAATTTTGATGGGGATTG
>NW_007745234.1:14525-15078 GCF_000696425.1 Galeopterus variegatus
GATGGACATTTGGGCTGGTTCCAACTCTTAACTATTGTAAAGAGTGCTGCAGTGAACATTGAGGAGCAGGTAGACCTTCGACTTGATGATTTCTATTCCTCTGGGTATATTCCCAGCAGTGGGATAGCTGGGTCATATGGTAGATCTATCTGCAGTTGTTTGAGGAACCTCCATACCATTTTCCATAGTGGGTGCACCATTTTGCAGTCCCACCAGCAATGTATAAGAGTTCCTTTTTCTCCGCAACCTTGCCAGCATTTATCATTCACAGTCTTTTGGATATTAGCCATCCTAATTGGGGTGAGATGGTATCTTAGTCTGGTTTTGATTTGCATTTCCCGAATGCTGAGTGATGTTGAGCACTTTTTCATATGTCTGTTGGCCATTCATATATCTTCCTTTGAGAAATGCCTATTTAGCTCTTTTGCCCATTTTTTAATTGGATTGCTTGTTTTTTCTTGTAAAGTTGTTTCAGTTCCTTATATATTCTGAATATTAATCCTTTGTCACATGTATATTTTGCAAATATTTTCTCCCACTCTGTTGGTTGTCT
>NW_007745235.1:0-786 GCF_000696425.1 Galeopterus variegatus
TGTTTGCACGGGAGGGTTTTAGCAGTGATTGCTAGTTAGCAAGGCAAAAAATCTGTGGCGTGGGGAAGGCAGGTGTGAGGCAGGTGCACGAAGGTTGTTGCCTTTACTTGAGTGAGAAGTGACAAGGGCTTGATGTTAAGATGGAGAATGAGAGGTTAGCGTGGGATGATTTTAGTGGTAGCATCTGTAAGAATTAGTAAATATTGGATATGTGTGTTTGATGTGTTTGTGGTGGCAGAGTCTCCTCAGGTGACTTNGTGGACAGGTCATGCTGGGGGAGTGGTGGGTAGAGGGTTGCAGTCAGGAGCTGGCCTGAGCACGTGAGGAGGAGTTCCTCAGAGCTCACAGGCTGCTCTTCCCTCCCAGCCACCTTCCAGGCATCTCCCTGGAGCTGTGGCTGCAATTTGTCCAGTATACATCATCACCAGTCGCAGAGCACTGTGGGTCATCTGAATTACGGGATATGAAGTCCAGATAAACTGGATTGACGATGTGTATAATTTCTTAGAACCTCCTTTTCTCTGTGAACTAATGATAATATATGCCTCACATTGTTGCTGTAAACGGGTAAACTGTAAAGTGCACGTAACAAGCAATAGATTAAATACTTATTGTAGTACCAGCAAAACTTAAGCCCTGAAGAAAAAACTTAACATTTAACAACTAGTCTTTATAAATGTCTGCCATGTGCCAGGCATTGTGCTCAGTAGGAACTGATATTATAACCATTTAACAAACGAGGCCACTAGGCTCAGAGAGGATGAATGTCTTTCTGAGGTCATACAG
>NW_007745235.1:2445-3595 GCF_000696425.1 Galeopterus variegatus
AAACAATGAAGAAAAGTGGTGGGAGGTGGGACAAGAGAAGTGACAGGGAGTGCTTTGTAGGCAGTCTCTCTGTGAAGTGACATTTGAGTTATCTGAGTAGAGAATTGAGTGAATTTTTAGTGGTATTTAAAAATCTCTGCATAACGTTATGAAGTATCAAATGATAAATGTATAAAAATCACTGCCTCTTGGTTTTTGCTGAACAAGTTATTGATACTTTACATTTACTAATGAAAAAAAATCTTGAAATTTTTTTTCTGCTTGGAATAGTATACAGCACTGTGTCCAATACAGGAGGCTATGAGATTGTCACACTGCCATCATGGAGTTCTTAATAGAGGTGACAAAGATTTGAGTGGAGTGGTGTCTGATCTCCTGTCTGCACAGGAGATAGGGGAGAAGATGGCTGGGTAACAACATTCAGGGAGCAGATGGGGGAAAGGGGCTCAGATCTCACCATTTACCATTCAGAATTTCACTTAATCCCCCTGTTCCCAGCCTAGCATTTCACAGCTGTCTCCAGCTTGGAGTCCGGAGAATGGAGCTCTCTGAATAAATCTCTCAGCTCTGGGGAGGTTGGGCTCGGTAGTGATCCTTCAACGTGGGGTGGGGAATGGGACTCTAATGGCTTCTTACCTACTTCCTTCCTGCTTTTTCACCCACGCCTCTTCCCACCACTGCAGTCCTGGTGGCTCTAGTCAGGATCCTGTCTGGATCCACTGGGTCCCTCAGAGTCTACCTGTCCGCCCTCCCCAGGCCCTGAGGTTTCACACTCCCCTGTTCTGTCATCCATCCATCACTCCTGACTTGCTTTTCCATCTCCATGCCTGTAGTTTGGTGTTGCAGGTACTTTCTTTAATAATTTTTTATGAATTTAAAATGTTTGCCTTTTTGTCTGTTCTATCTTCTAGGGAACAAAGAGACATGACGGGAGACAGGGAATTATCACATCCTGGACAGAGATGCACTGAAATGTTGGGTCCCAGTGTCCTGAGCTTACCACCCTCTGTGGGCCACAGTTAAGTGCAGGGCCAGGCCCAGCTTCTGAAAGGTCAGGCAGCCTTTACAGGGTTTCATTGTTAAAGATCTCTGTGCTGTGAAAAAAAAAAAAAAAAAGCTTTAAAAGCTGGTGTTGGGGCCGAGCCCATGG
>NW_007745235.1:3921-15078 GCF_000696425.1 Galeopterus variegatus
AACTAAAAAATGATTACTAGCTCATTCCACCCCAGCTCCTTCCAAATTTTTATGCTGCTCTCTTCAAGATGGTTTCCAAGTTCTCCACAGAAGGGAAGAAAAGCATGGGGACTCTCCAGGAAAGTTTACAACCATAACTTGATAATTATAAACATAATTTCTGCCTATATTGCACTGTACTCTCTGTCTCATGCTTCTGAGTGCCCAGCAGGGACTGGGAGCATGAGAATCATGGCAAGAATTGACTTTGCTCTGGCTTCTGAAAAAGAGAAAGAAGGGGAGACTGGGATTGGGTGGAAGGAGAGAAGAAAGAGCAGGTACTGGAAGGGGGCTGGGGCAGCATCCTAGAAGCTGTCGGACTGTCTCTCTCAGAGCCTCCCCTTGGAGGGTCCTCTCCTCTCCTCTCTCTGCCACTCTCGGCTCCCATGGACCACCCTCTAGACCTCTATTCTGCACCTGAACGTCGCTCAGGCTCTGCTCAGTGAGCTGATGCCATCTCTCGAGGAGCCTGTGATGGCCCCACAAGGCAAGGTCTGCACGCCAGGCTGTGTCCTGTGGCAAGTGCCTTCCTGAAAGCTCAGGCCAATTCACAAGAGAATCACAGTATAGGAAGGCTTTCTCTGCATATCAAAGGAAGGCCATTAAAGACTTAGATTTCTGCCAACGAACACTATCCCTTATGAGCAATCGATTCATTTTTTCTTCTTTTTAGGTATTTTTTCATTAACTGAAGTCATTCAAATCTTCAATGTCAGGACTCCAGGTAGCTCAACAGCTGAGAGAGCAGTGGAAGCTTCTAGAAGCAGGTCGCTTAGATAGTATTTCTTTGGTGGATTCCCTGGGAAGAAGCGTCCCCAGCAGCCTGCATTGGATGGGAGTCCAAGCCTGGTCTCTGTGTGTGGTGGAGGCAGGGCCAGAACACAGGCTCTGAAAGAGGATGACACCCTGTATCTTGCTGGGTCTTTTTTTGGGTCTTGCTGGTGAGAAGTGCCCACGTTGTACCTGGATCACTTTCCTGGCTCCCACGAGCCCTAAGGTCTCAGAAGTGATGCAGGTACAATGTGGGCACTTCTCATACTGAGAACATCTTCCTTCTACCCAAAGTTTGAAATTTGAATGCACAAGGGGTCAGGAAAGTTTCCACTCTCCCCAATTGTTTCCCCCACACATAATATTGCCCTGTTTAGCACAGAAGACTTTTCATTTATAGTGTGAAAGTGGGATCAGGGAAGGCATGGGTCAGTGTGAGGGTCCTAGTTCCCAACCACTCAAGAGAGGCATGAAGGACAAAGACCTTAGAAGCCAGGAGGGACTCACACCCCCTGAAGTTGAATCTAATTTCACTAATAACTGAGTTTTGTGGGCTGTCTGAAAACTTGCCTGGAGTAGTAAGTATAAGTGATGTAGATATGAATTTGTCATTACTATTTTCTGCTGCCCAAGAAATACCACATTTTCTCATTCCCTTAAAGTCAACTGCAATCTAACCACCAACCACCACCTACCTGTTTGGCAGAAAATTCCACTTTTGTCATTATTACAGCTTCTTGTCACCTTTTATTTCCTTTGGGATGAGTGTCTTAAGAAGCAAACACACTGGAAGTTTACCAGCTCTTCCCAAACTTAGAGCAGAAATGCCCATGCTCGAGTTCCTTGTTCCCTCATCTCGGTGGCTCTTCTGTCTTGGTTTCATGCTTGTAGAAATCCATGCAGATGAGGGGCCACCTTTCTGAGTGTACTACCAGCTATACCCTCTGACATCACCTGTTCCTTTGGGCTCTGCCAGGAATCAAGGGGTTGGGGTGGAAAGTGGTGAGATTCTTCCTCAGGTGCTCTCAAAGGCATTCTCCCTTCCCCCTCTTTCTAGGTAATCCTCTCAAGAGCTACACACTGGTGGGTAAAAAGCCAAAGAGGGAGATTATCTTCCAAGAACTTATGTTTGTTCTTTCTGAATTTCTCCCTAAGACCATGAAATACAGTAGGGTCCCACCCCTGCTGCCACCCACTCAAGTGCATTGACATAAGGAGGGTCACGAGGGGAGCTACTGGAAAGAAGTGAGTATGAGTGCAGACCTACGATCCACTGGCCCAACCCACAGGGGGAATTATAGGGAGCTATGTGTGCAGTCCATGTGACCGCCTTGACCTGGGGAGAGATACACGCAGAGTCTTCAGAAAGTGTACAAACCCAGGATTGCCAAGTAGAGTAAGGAAAAACTTCCCAGCCACCACCAGCCCATCCCCCAACCAGGAGAAGAAAGGACCCAGGAAGAGCCTTTGCCTGTAGGAAAGAGGAAAGAGAAACCTCATTCAGGGTCACCCATTCGAATCGAGGAGCTCCAGTATACTCCAGTGCACCATTAGAGTCACAGGACACTAGCTGGGGTGCTAACAAGCCCACCCAGGGTCACCCATCCCAGCCAAAGAGTGACAGGGCACCCGGTGCTTCTCCCAAGAACTCACGACCTTGCTCATGTCCTTGACAACCCAATGCATTGTCACTAACCTCAGCAAGGAACCACTAAGTGCCCCACTGCCTAGGCCATGAAGGCACTCACATGCAACTCTGACATTGAATCCAGTCGAAATAACCATATGGGCAAAGTAACCACATGTAGACTACACTACTGCATCTACCTGGAACCAGTACTAAAACACCCTACTTCAACAGTTGATACAAAACGCAACAGAAAGCCACTCCAGAATAAAATTTGCAAGCTCTTTACACTGAAAACTGCAAAAGTTCCTGAAAATTTTTTAAAAGGCTGAAATAAACAAACAGTAAACTATGCTCATGCATTGAAGATTCACTATTTAAACGAAATCTATCATTTCTCAATTGAGCTATAAGTTAATTGCAATGAAAAATTGTGAAACTTATTCTAAAACCCATGTAGAAATGTTATGTGCCAAGAACAGTCAAGGAAAACTTGAAGAAGGTGAACAAAGCTGAAAGACACTACTAGACATCATGGATTACTATAAAACTGTAGAAGTTAAAACCAGTGGTGCAGATTCAAGATCTGAGAAGCAGACTTGTACATACATGGTCACTTAGCATATGGATGAGACAGCAAAGCAATGAGGAAAGGAAGATCCTTTTAACAATGTTAATTCAGTTGGAAATCACATGGAAAAAATGCCCCATGAATCTTTAGGTAGTTATTAATTTATCTTAAATCATTTATTTTTAATTGACAAATAAAAATTGTGTATATTTGTGATATACAACATGATGTTTTGATATATGAATTTATGAACCATGACCCTTACTCCATATCCTACATAAAATATTTTTTGGGTGAATGGTAGATTAAAACAGGAAAATTAAAAACATAAAGCATTTTAGAAGAAAACAAAAGAGATCTTTATGCCTTTCTGTCTGTGAAGTCATAAGTTTTCCTAATCGGGACACAAAATGACCATAAAGGAAATAGGGCTGTGTGAAAATTAAGATCTTTGTTCACCAAAAGACAATATTAGAAGTTTGAAAGTGTAAGTCACAGGTTCTAACCACACTCAAAGGGAGAGGATTACACAAGGGCATGACTCATTGGAGGTCACTTTAGGGTCCACATTAATCACCAGGAAAATGCCAACTAAAACTAGGAAGAGATACCAGTGCACAACTACTAGGCTAGCTAAAATGAAAATGGCTGAAAATACCAAGTGTTAGGAAGGTGGAGTGACTGGAACACTCTTCTGTTGCTGATAGGAATGTAAATCCGTATAATCACTTCAGAAAGCAGTTTGGCAGTTTTTCATTGAGAGATGTGAGATGTGGCAGGTTGGACAGGCTTGTACTCAAGGTTTGAAACAAGCTGGACCCTGTTTCTTATAGTTTAGCAGTTCCTTATGTGCCCTGAAATGAATATCCCATAATTGAACTTTAATTCTGAATGATGGCTTGGTGGGAAATATGTGTCTTATACTGGAAACATTACTTGGGAAGTGGGACTATAAGAAAATATTCAAATTAAAGCTTTAGATTTCCAAGCCACAAATGTTGATTATGTGTTAAGTATGGTAAAAATAATAATATGTATTTGATGTCTGCCCCTCGTTCTTGAGACAGAACTCCTAACCCCCTTGCAATTTCCTGAGAGGGAGGTGGGAACATCTTTTGTTCTAATGAGGTGACCCTTGGTGGGATCCTGGATGGGGGCTGGTCCCTGGAAAGACCAAGCCATGATTAGAAGTTTGGAACTTTCAGCCCTGCCTCCCATCCTTCAGGGAGGGGAGAGGGTCTGGAGACTGGTTAATAATGTTCATGCCTGTGTGATAAAGTCTCCATAAAAATCCCTGAGCTATGGGGTTCAGAGAGCTTTGGGTTGGTTAACACAGCCACATGATGGGCTCAAAAATCCCTGAGCTATGGGGTTCAGAGAGCTTTGGGTTGGTTAACACAGCCACATGATGGGAAGGTGGAGCACCCCAATTCTACAGGTACAGATGCTCTTGAGCTCCAGACCCTTCCAGACCTCACCCTGTGTACCTCAACATATGTATGTTGTTCATCTATTTCTTCACAATAAATTGGTAAATGTAAGTAAATGGTGTCCCTGAGTTCTAGGAGCCATTGTATCAGATTATCAAACACAATGAGAGGTTGTGGGAATCCCTGATTTGTTGCCCATTTGGATAGAAGTGTGGGTTCCCTGGGCACCCAATTATGGTGACTGGTGTCTAAAGTGGGGGGGGGCAGTTGTGGAGTCTGCACTAACTCCAGGTGGTTAGTGTCAGAACTGAATTAAATTCTAAGACATGCTATTGGTGTCTGCAGAGAACTGGAGGATTGCTTGGTGCAGCAAACCCATGCATTTAGTGTCAGAAGTGTTGTGAGTAGAGAAGCACGTTTTCCTTTGGTATCAATTGGGGAAAAGTAAAATAAGAACTCTCAAGTTGTAAAGCACTTAGTAAAATAACCTACCAACACTAATCAACAATTTGTAAAGCTGTTACATGATTAAGGATATATTTTATGTTATATGATGAATTCTCATGAGTAGCTGATGAATACTCTGCTTTGACTCTACAAACTGGTAAAATATTTTCCAATGCTATTCATGTAAAGATAATATTCTTTTTTTTTTGTCTTTTTCGTGACCGGTAAGGGGATCGCAACCCTTGGTGTGGTGTCTCCCGCACCGCGCTCACCGCGGTCATCCCTATATAGGATCCGAACCCGCGGCAGGAGTGTCTCTGCGCTCCCAGCGCCACACTCTCCCGAGCGCGCCACGGTGCCGGCCCAAGATAATATTCTTTTAAATTTTTAAAATGTATCATATTAAAACATTAATCTATTTTTTATTATGTATATTGTTTTGAACTTGTTGAATATGTAGAAAATGAAGAATAGCTCAAAGATAAATTAACACTGCAATGCAAATTGTAGGAGAAATTCGATACTAGAAAATAGTGTCAAAGGGGGATTGATTGTTTGGAAACTAAATTTAATCTAACCGTACTGGGGAATGTTGAAAGATGTGACTTGAAACTAAATTTAATCTAACCTTACTGGGGAATGTTGAAAGATGTGACTAATCACATGTGTAAGATACACTATCAAGGGCGACCATATGAAGCACATATAAGGAATTATGAAGAATTGCGAAGAGTCAGAGTTACCCTAATAAAGAATTGTGGAAACTAAATTTAATCTAACCGTACTGGGGAATGTTGAAAGATGTGACTAATCACATGTGTAAGATACACTATCAAGGGCGACCATATTAAGCACATATAAGGAATTATGAAGAATTGCGAAGAGTCAGAGTTACCCTAATAAAGAATTGTGAAAAACAAGATGTCAGAGTAAACTCAATGTAACTACTGGTGCAAACTGAATATCTGCTGTTTATAGCTGTATAACAACTGTGACTTTAATTCCATATAAATAGAGCTTTGTAGCCAGTTGCTGGCTACCTGCATACATTTAGGGTATTTGCTTTGTTCGATATTAAAATCAGCTAATTGTGTCTGAATTGGCATGTTCCTTTGAGTCTTTATCTGTTTATTTATTTTCCAACAGTCATCAGCAGTGGGAAACCATTGATAGCCCTGAGAGGGGGGCCGAGGTGACATGGAACAATCTGTCACAATTAGGCAGGGTCAATGTCCCATGTAATGGGGGTCCTTCCCTGTGAGACAAATCAGCTGGGCCAAGAAGTCTGGCATGCAGTGGTAGCTTCTACATCAGAAACATATACAGCTCTTTACTGTGTGTTTAGTCCCTGACAGTGGAGGCACTGCCATAATTTAGTCCAGTGCAATGATTCGCATGACAGCTGGGACAATTTTATCAGCATCTTGATTCCAGTTGGTCTCTTCAGAGAATGGGCCCTTACCATTGGCACTTGCATGAGTGGTCCAAATGGTCTGATCAGCAACTGCAGTTTGTTTCCATAGTATGCATCCCCAAAGAGGGTGTCTTTACATTCCTAGTCTCTAGTCTTCCAAGTAGCAGACAAGATGGCTAAGGCATTGGCAACAGCACCCAAATAGTAAAAATATAACAAGGGTCATTAAGGACAGCATTGACCAGAGCTATGAGAAGGGCCTTGAGCTTTGCCTGCTGCGCAGAGCAACCATGTATGCTTCTGGTTTTGCACAGCTGGAGTGGACACCATTGGTGAACCATCAGTGACCCAGGCCCAGACAGTGAGGGGACCCCTCTGTAAATTGAGGGGTCCATTGTGCTAGCAGGCTCACTTCAGGCAGTAGAGTGGAGATAGTTTTTCATGAAAAGCTGAGATGTCACTCAGGCCAGACCACCTGCATTTGTGAACATACCATTTCATTGGACTAGTGAGGCTATCTGGGCTCTGCCTACCCAGTTAGTTATTGAGTCTAAGCTGACTCACCCCAAAATGGGAATATTAGGCCTGAATGTCACAAGGCTTCCTTAAGTCATGTGTCCAATTTTCATAAGAGCTCATTGGCAGGTCAACAGCTACTTTTCAAAAAGGGTGTAGCTATGTCAGGGAGATGACAAGTCCGAATCTCCAAGGGGTGTCTGAGGGTGAAGGCTGCCTCTTTGTTGCCAGAGGCTTCAAGTGGCAAAATTATCAGTCATGATTCTGTAGCTCAGAGAAGTCATTAGGGTTGTGGGGCCCTACAGGTAGTGAGTGGCCCGCAGTTGGCTGCACAGCTCCCAACACAGCCTGTTTTTTGGGCCCCACTGCAAATTCCCTTCAAACTCTATCATTCGAATAATTTTCCTACAGGAAAATACCAAGCTGTTTAATGCACACACTTCTGGGGTGACCACAGCTGTGAGGAGTTTGTTCTTCTCTGGTCAGGAGTGTGGAGTGTGCAGGGAAGAGGAGAAGGCTGGTGTGCAGGGTGGCTGGAGAAGCAGGAGGCCTGTCTCCATCCTTGTCACCTGGCTTCGCCATCATGCTGCCTCCTTCTCCTCCTCATACCTCCCAGCATCTGGGGCTTTTTCTTTTTGTCTACACATGAGCTGCTGCAGTTTGCCCTGCAGTCTTCAGTGCTTTCAACCAGTGTATTAGTTATGTATTGCTGTGTAACCAGTTTCCCAAACCTCAATGTCTTGAAGCAATGAAATGTCCTCTCTCAGAGTTTCTATTGGTCAGGAATCTGGGTGTGGTTTAGTTGGGTCCTTTGCTTCAGAGTCTCTCACAGACTGTAATCAAGATGTTGGCCAGGAGGTAGTCATTTTAAGGCTGACCTGGGGAAGAATCTGCTTCCAAGCTCAGTCACATAGTGGTTGGCAGGATTCAGTTCCACACGGGCTGTTGGACTGGGTTTTTATATCCTGGAGTCTAGATGAGAACCATAGCCCTGAATATCTTGATTTCAGCCTAGTGAGACCCTGAGCAGAAAATCCAGTCACACTATGCCCAGACTTCTGACTTATAAAAACTGTGAGATAATAAAGTTGTGTTGTTTTAAGCCATTAAATTTATGATAATTTGTTATGCAGCAATAGAAAATTAATACAAAAACCTAGGATGGTGGGGGCTCCCTTACCTCACTCCTGCCCACCCCTCCACACCTCCAATTTGTGTGAGAGTACTTGCTGCTGGATCCCAGGAAATCTTTCCATATCTCTGAACCCTGTCTTGTGGGAGCCCTTGTCCTTTATCTTCCAGAAGGATAATTTCTGTCACCATCTCATCCTCATCTCCCAAACTGTCAAGAACAATTAGAGGGCTACGGATTTGCCCTACTTGCAAGCTAACAGGCTAGCCTGGTATTGTTTGATGGATGCTGGTGGAAGAATCAAAATTTAGGATCAGAAATAAAGGACTCTATTACTCACAGCAAAAGCAGAAGCCAGAGCTTCATGTTGATTTGCACTGACTTCTTGGGTTCCCTGAGTCCCACGGGGTGAGATAGGTGTGGCTCAGTTCATTGCTATCACGTTGTGGGTTTGTGTGGAAGCTGAGTAACACTGAACTTGAGGAATCTTCCACTTGTATATAAGTGGAAGCAAGCTTGCTCTTTGTCCTGGGGGAGATGTTACTGCATTCTTCAAGGGTTCCCACTGCAGACACATCCCTGAGAGATGGCCTGGGTACAGAGCAGTCAGGGTCCTGCATTGTTGGTATACCCAGCAAATGCAATGCTGCTCAGGGTCTATGATGGGCACCTCTGCATGCAGAAATATACAGTACTGACTTAAGAGAAGGAGAAAGTAAAAAAGAAGAATTTACATCTAAAATACATGAGCAATGAGTTTAAAGACTGAAAAAAGTGACTTTTTTGATAAAGAAAACAATTCAATATACAGGTAATAGAAGCACCCTCATCAAAAAAAAAAAAAAAAAAAAAAAAAAAAAAAAAAAAAAAAAAAAAAAAAAAAAAAAGAAAGAAAGAAAGAAAAGGAAAAAGAACAGAACAAATACTAAAAATTAATAACCATAATAAAACTTTTTTTGAAAACAATTTTAAAAATATTGAAACTTCAACTGAAACAGCACACTGTACCTGAGGATATCAACTTAGAAGTTCAAAATCAAGACATATTCTTGTAAAGTTACTGAACTTCAAAGAAAAAAGAAATATCCTTTGAGCTTTAAAGCCAAAAGATCATACAACTTGTAAGAGACAGAAAATTGATTAATCATCAAACTCTTGTAAGTAGTCACTCTTGTAAGTAAATTACTCTTGAGTAATGTATTTATAATGCATAATGAAAGAAAATGTGAACCAAGGAATTCGTATTCAGCAGAACTCACTTTTAGGTGTAAAGAACATAAAATGATTTGACATACCAGAATTTTAGAATTATTCTTCCCATAGCCCTTCCTAAAGAACCCATTGGAAAAAAAGTTTTTCAGATAAACAAAATGACTAGAAAGACCTCAACATATGGGCTGCTGGTAAAGTTTAACTGTAAACCTACTAGTGGAACAAGGACAAAAGGAAGATTAAGAGGCAGAGAGTATAGTGTGTAATGGCTGTGTGACTGGATAGCGTAGATATGACAATATAAAATGTGGGTACTGGGGCCGGCCCGGTGGCGCACTGCTACATTGCGCCGCTTGGGAAGCGCGGTGGCGCTCCCGCCCGAGGGTTCGGATCCCACATACAGACCAGTTCCTGCTCACTGGCTGAGCGAGGCGCGGGAGCAACACCGAGGGTTGCGATCCCGTTGCCGGTCCCCGGTCCGGTACGGGGGCGACACTGAGGGTTGTGATCCGTTGCCGGACACGGAAAAAGACAAAAAGACAAAAAATAAAATAAAAATAAAAAAAAATAAAATGTGGGTACTGTGGTTGAGAACCTGAAGAACATAAAAGTTTAAAACTATGTAAGTAAACATAATGATGGTGATAGTGTTATGCTGAGACTGCCAGGTGTTCAATGTGGAATAAAGCAAATGATTGATTATTAGAGATACTCTAATCAATTCTAATTTTGTTCTGTTCTGTACATGCCATATTATAATTCATATACATGTAATATTCTGTTAACATCTTATATGTATACACATATATTAAAAATTCTAATTTTATTCTATTCTAATTCTCTGTCCCTGAAAACCAGGATTCTCAGTGGACAATAAAGGAGATATAGTTGTACCATGAAGTTAAGTAGAAACTTTGTAGTCATGCATTTGAATTGGAAATATCAATAGAGACTCATAAGGTATTCATCATCCATTCATCCATCTATTTATTCCCCCCCCAAATCCTAACAACAATGCCAAGTGTGCAGAGACAATTCCCTTAAACTACTGGCTTAATATCACTATATCTTTATAAATTTGAGAGCTATTGTCTAATTCTCCTCCTTACTGATGTAACAACTTATACCCCCATCAGCAATGCATGACAGTGCTTGTTTTACTCCTATCTTGTTATCAAATGTTTCATTTTAATTTCCATTACTCAAGTTAGGAGGAGGCTCAGCATATTTCACATGTTTGAGATGCATTTCTGTTTCCTTTTCTGTGAACTATATGTTATTGGCTGCTTACATCCCTTTTGAACCAAATAGGGAGACTAGATCTTAGTCTGTAATATGAGTTGCAAATATTTTTTAAATTATTGTTTATTTCTTACTTGTGCTTTGCTTATAAATTAGTGGTTGGTTTTACCCCCACATAGAAGATTTTTTAAAAATGCAGCCAAATATATTGATCTCTTTTTTTTATAGTTCTGTGTTTTGAGTTATATTTAGAAAGGCATCCCCTAATGTATATTATTTATGCTGTCTGGGTGGGCAAAGAGCTGAGGATATTGAAACCAGTTTTTATCTATTTTCTTTGAAAATCTACCTAAGTATCAGAACATTTCACTTTGAAATGTAAAAATACTTGCCACTTACTGTCTTAGAATCCTAGAGACTCATTTGCACATTCTTATTATAATTCAAAAAAAAAATCTGATCAATCTGGTTGCTCTGTGGAGAATGGACAGCAGGGATGCAATGGATGTGTGAAGACCATTATGAATTCGTACCACAAATATTTATAGGGTGTTTGCTGTGTTCTAAGCTTTTAGAGGCTGGGTATGCCATGACAAATGAAACAAAGCCCTTGTTTTGTTCTAGTGGAGGAGTCAAAAACTGAACAAATACATAGGTAAGGTCAGGTAGTGGGAACTGCTAAAAAACATAAAGCAGAGGAAGATGGCGTCGGGTCTGAGCGGCCGCGCCAGGAGACAGCGCGATCCTGTGAGCCGT
>NW_007745236.1:0-320 GCF_000696425.1 Galeopterus variegatus
AAGTTACCCAAATTCTTTTACTTCTCTGAACCTCAATTTCTTCACCTGTAAAATGGGGATAATAACATTTTCTACATGTTTGGGTTGTTATGGGGATTAAATGATAAAATTACATAAAGCCCTTACTTATCAAATTTGTAAATCTACATTATGTGTTATTAGACAACATTTGAATTGTGAATTTAAAATGTTAATAGATCCAATGTTGAAAGATCCATTCGAACCTTTTTCTACCTTACAGGGGATTCTAGTTTGGTTTTATTTGAAGACACACTTATCAAGACTACTACTGCCCCAATTTGCAGTCCTTACTGGCTATC
>NW_007745236.1:1967-2771 GCF_000696425.1 Galeopterus variegatus
TGGAAAGGAAGAGAAGGTGCTGGATTCTGGAGAAAATTAGAAAGCATAATCAACACGGCTGAGTGAGTCATTAGGTGTATCTATTGCCTCTAAATTAAGAGATCCAAGATCACTGAGCAGACTATAAATATCCTATGACCATGGGTGAGTACACCAAGCAAGGCTTCAAAAGATGAACAAGATAGGTAAGAACAAGATCTATGTGCCATGTAGTCAGATTTCAACTGAGGCTGACCTGTTTCACTATCAACTATGCACTGGGATGTCAGAGGCCAACAAATTCTATGAAATTATTGAGGAGAAAAAAGAAAGAACCCATATCTTTAAGGTG
Source organism: Galeopterus variegatus (assembly GCF_000696425.1). NCBI lineage: Eukaryota > Metazoa > Chordata > Mammalia > Dermoptera > Cynocephalidae > Galeopterus > Galeopterus variegatus. Next base: position 2,299 of record NW_007745236.1, read on the forward strand.
GTGTGAATTTTTGCTTCTGTTTTTAGTGTTACTCATCCTGAAAGCTCCCTTGAGTCTTTTATCAGGAAACTAAGTATATGCTTTCCTGTGTCAAACCTCAAACATCAAAAGATTCTATTTTCCATTGTCTTTAAGCAAATCTTTACCTAAACCATGTCCAACTGATGAGAATCCATTTAATTTTTAAGGATCTCTAAATAAATATGTTTTTTAACCTCCTTAAGTAACCCACTCCAGTTCTTAAATCCCCTTGCATGAAGAAAAGCCTCTCCACGCTTACTGTAACTCTCTCATATGGCCAGATAAGGCTCTTTCCTCTCATGCTGCTTGGAGTATGTCGAAGAATAGCTGTTGATAAAAGGTGTAGATTTGCATTTGACTGGATCTTGTGAATGAAAATGACTTCTCTCTCAGAAATCAAGGCAAGGTGAACTACACTAAATGTAATTTGCTGCAAATTACACTTCCCAGGT
>NW_007745236.1:4920-12646 GCF_000696425.1 Galeopterus variegatus
CTGAGACTCTCTGCTTGAGGGAGATGTTTAGTCCATACATGCAGCAGGCTGGAGGTGCTGGCGAGTCCCTGGGAGCAGCTCTCAATGATGGATGGGAATGGGTAGTTAAAAACCCCAGCTGCTTTGCTCTTAGGTAGGATCTCTCTGAGGCATGTTCTATGCTGTCTCACACAGGTCCTGAGTGGGATCGAGCCCCAGTTGCCCATAGCACTAACCTGTTCATTAATAAATACACCATTGGCTTCCTAACCTTCCGTTTCTCAGTTTCCCTCTCTCCTTCCAGTACTTTCTGGGAGCACGTCCTAAATAAACTCTTTGCTTGCAACCTCGTCTCATGATCAGTTTCTGAAGGAATACAGCTTATGACAGTAACCCTTCCAGTAGCACTCTCCCTTTCTTCATGCCTAAGACACCCCAAATATCTTGGGGAGAGGCAACAAGCCTAGCTAGCCCCAGGATATGCATTATTAACGGTATGCACCAAACATGATAATCTCATTTTCAGGTTTTCCAGCCAATCTTGCAGCTACAAAGGAATGGTATGATCACTCCAGCCAGTAGGATGTAAGCATAAAGCTGATGAGAATGTTCAGGAGAAGCTGTTGTTCTCCTGATAGAAAACTAGAGATGTGACTGCCCTCTTCCTGCCTTGCATGTGATCATGGTGCCTGGAGCTGCAGCAAAGCAAAGCAAAAGTTCATAGCAAAGATTTTTCTGGCCCACATATCATGGACCCACGGAGCCAACAAGAACAATGGCCCATCTCTGAGACTTGTTATGGGAGGAAATAAAGCCCTATTTATTCACAGCAAAGATTTTTCTGGCCCACATATCATGGACCCACTGAGCCAACAAGAACAATGGCCCATCTCTGAGACTTGTTATGGGAGGAAATAAAGCCCTATTTAAGTCAACTTCATTCAGATTTCTATTACATGAAATCAAAAGCAATCCTAACTGATACAAATACATAGCAATGTGAAAGGTTGAAACAGATCAAAAAGGAACTCATGACTGTTTCACTGGGGAGTGAAAACTAAGTTGTAAGGTAATTAGAACCATTTTGATTAACTCTCAGGTAATGGGTATGATGTAATAACTTGTTCAAGCATAGATTGAACAATGAATTGGGACAGATTCAAGTACTGTCAGGTTTTGAGACAAGAGGACACTTTAGGTCCCTTCTAACCTTAATTTTCTATCATTCTATTACCACAGAGAAGGAAAAAGTCAGAGTAGTAATCACAGCAGTAGTCCCAGAAAGGTTCAGAGAAAAAGAGAAGAAAGAAATGGGCCTTAGAAGGTGGATAGTATATGAATAAAGTGAAATAAAGAGAATTGCAGTCGGAGCAAGGGGTTGAAACTATATGCAGCAGAAATGCTGCCTACAATGTGGCAGTCTCATAGTTGAAAGCTCTGTACTTGGACACCAACCCCCGCCCATCCTTCCCCTGCTACATGAAGGGAGAATTCAGCTGCAGATGATGAATTTCAATGTAGATGTTGATGTTGACATAATAGCCATTTCAGAAGAACATATTTTAACTGAAATATCTGCTATGACTGAATCCAGATGATCTTGCTTTTAAACCCTCTTAGGAATCTCGAAATCAGCTCAATGGATAATGACAAAAGTGTTAACTTCTGTGACACCACTCTCTGAAGATGAGACTGGGATGTCATCAGGTATGGTGTTAAATGCCAAACTGAAAAGAAAGTGGAAGAGACTGATGTGGTGGAATTCTATGATACTAAACCTCTGAGGGCAGCCCGTTGTCATTGCTTGGCATTTACAGCATTTGTAATTCATTAGCTATTCCTTAGCAAAACTCCGTGAACTAGACTCATTTTTTTAAAATGAAGAAACAGAAAGAGGATCAAGGGATGAGCTCAAGATAACAAAAAATCTTTTCCATAGTGCGATAAAGAAATGTTATGAGTCTGAAAGCTAGAGTTGTATGTTGGGAAGAAATATATGGTCCCTGTTAATTCTAACCAGAACCATTGACTGTATAATTACAATAATAATAAAAACTACTGGAACCTATATTTCACAAAGTGCTCTCACCTAAGATACCTCATTGAAACCTGACAAAGACCCCAGGAGATTGATAAGTCAAGAATTAAGTCCCCAAGCATTAATTTCCTTTTACAAAGGGTGGAAACTGAGGCTTATAGAGGTTAAGAGATTAGCCAACTAACCAACCCAAGTCACCTAGCTGGTAAGGGACCAGAATCCAGTGCAAACTCCCATTCTCTGTTTATTACTCCACCCTGTCAAGTAGCTTTCAGCTACAAGAAATCAACTTGATGGTCAACTCTGGTTAGTCCTAGAGTGCCCAAGATACAGGCCAATGCACAGATACTAATTTGTTAGAATCTATATAATTCACTTACTCACCAAATAATTATTTATTAGATGCTGACCATGTTCTAAGCATAACACCATATGCTGTGTATCTCCTTAGGACAGGAAAGGTCCTTGCCCTCAAGGAGTTTCCAATTCCTTTCAAAGGATCTAGCATCTTTGGGTTATTCTCCTCACACCTGAGGCAGAAATCCTTTCCAGGAGATATTCTTTCAGCTGGTGCTGGGGTGAGACCTGCCATGGTTTGCTGACTGGATCAGCAAGAACAAGGTGATTTACAGAAGCGGACAAAAGAGAATGGTGACAGAGGTCTAGGGACCCTTGAAGAAGCTCTACAACAGCACTGGCTAATATAATGTTCCAGGATGACAGAAATGTCTTATATCTGCACTGTCCCATTTGGGAGCCACATAGTAGCCCCTTGAAGTGTGCTGAGAATGACTGAGGAACTGAATTTTTAATTTTGTTCAGTTTTAGTAAATTAACAACCATGTGTATCAAGTGACTGTCATAGTGGGCAACACAGCTCTAGAGGCTAATCCTAGAGCTGAGCAATGGCAGCACATTCTGCATTGTATGGCAGGAAGAGCCACAACTTCTACTTGGACAGAGGTGAAAAAACTGTCTTTCCTTGGAAAACTACCCTGGTAAATTAAATGAGGCTCTGAGAACATGGATATCGTGCTAGATCAGGGCCTCTGAATCTCAGCACTATTCACATTTTAGGCTGAATTAATGCTTTGTGGTTTTGGGGGGGGCGGGGGGGCGTCATGTTAGCAACATCTCTGGCCTATACTCACTAGATGCCAGTATTATCCCCAGTTATGACAGTGAAAAATGTCTCCAGACATTGCAAAATGTCCCCTTGGGCACCAAATTGCCCTGGTTGAGAACCACTGCAGTAGTTTAAGGAATAATGCCATGTCCAAGCTGCCCTGCAAGACAAAGCAAGAGAAAATAGGGTTTGCTCTTGGGAAGGAGGGGGACAAAAGACACCTGAGGGGATGAGAAGAGTAACAAAGGAGGGAGCAGTGTGGTGGAAGCCTGAGGTGGGCTCTTTGGGTGCTGTGGGTGAAGAACCAATAGGAATGCCCAGGGGTATGCAGCAGAAGAAAGTTGTAAGAACAAGAAAGCTGGCTCTTGAAGTTGGAGTTGTTTGCAAAACCATGATATAAAAATCCTCTTTTGTATCCTTCTACACCTGCCCAGGAAAATTAACTATGCTTTGCAAATGTTTCTGTGAGTGGATCTGTAAGAACAAGAAAGCTGGCTCTTGAAGTTGGAGTTGTTTGCAAAACCATGATATAAAAATCCTCTTTCGTATCCTTCTACACCTGCCCAGGAAAATTAACTATGCTTTGCAAATGTTTCTGTGAGTGGATTTTTGCTGAAATCAAGAAAGAAGCTAAGATTCAAACTTGGACTAAATTACAAACCTAAAGCAGGTACCTGGGCATATAGATGATGATGATAATGATGAAGATATCCTGAATTGAGTCCTTTTTATGTGCCAGACACTGTTCTAAGCATACCTCAGCACATGTAGATACCTCCTTATGACATAGGTGCTAATATTACTCCCACTTTACATATGAGAATATTGAAATACAGGGGGTAAATTGCCTGCATCTGTTAGGATTCAGTTAGGGAAGCAGAAACACCATGAGCATTAAAGAATAAGAAATGTATTAAAGTAAGGAGGCCTTATGTAATTGTAAGAAAAGCTAGAGGAGTAAAGTCCAGAAAAGGGAAGCTGGAGGACAACAGGAAAGTCAGTAACAGGGACCATCACGCAGGTGGACAAGTGGGAGCTGACAAGCACATCCCACAGCTGGGAAGGGGTCACAATCAGCACTAAGTATTTGGTGGTGGACCTGGAACCGCTGCTGGCTGGTGGCCTGTCGTCCAAGAAGGGGATGTGGAGTGGGGAAAACTAGGGCAAGGGAGCTCTGGGTCTGTCTCTTACCACTTCTCTCTCCCTGATGGCTTTTATCAAACAGCTAGATATTTAACAGGAAGACAGATACTCACACTGACATTTATACGAGTAGATGTTCATGCAATAGTTATGAGCACAAAAAACCTGTTGCCTATTGTAAACAATTAAAACAATAGGAAAAGGTTGCATAAGTTATAGTATAGCCATCAAAAAAATATTTTTAAGACTAATGATATGGGAGAAAGATCATTATATAATATCAAATGGTGTTATGGACTGAACAGTATCCCCCCCCCCAAAGTCATATGTTAAAGTCCTAACCCCTAATGTGACTGTCGTTGGAGATAGGGCCTTTTAAACAGATAATTGAGGTTAAATGAGATCATAATCCAATATGTCTGAATGGTGTTATGGACTGAACAGTATCCCCCCCCCCAAAGTCATATGTTAAAGTCCTAACCCCTAATGTGACTGTCATTGGAGATAGGGCCTTTTAAACAGATAATTGAGGTTAAATGAGATCATAATCCAATATGTCTGGTGTCCTTATAAGAAGAGGAAGAGACACTAGGAGTGCATAGAGAAGAGGCCAAATGAGGACACTGAGAGAAGACTGCTGGCTGCAAGCTAAGGAGAGAGGACTCGGTAGAAACTAAACTTGCCAAAACCTTGATCTTGGACTTCCGGCCTTCAGAACTGTGAGAAAGTATGTTGTTTGTGTCACCCAGCCTGCAATATTTTGTCATGGCAACCCTAGCAAACTAATGTAGATCTATTGGAAAAGCATATGTATGTGTGATCTGCAATGACCCAATTTTTAAAAAAATTATTCACACAGACACAGAAACATGGCTAAAGGAAATACACCAGAACCCAAGTGGGGGGGTTATGGATGATTTTTATTTTCTATCTGTGTTATATTTTTCACTGAGTGATTTATACACTAATAATTTTAAATCATCTAGCGTTTCATACATCTGTTTATATAGGCTTGTTTGCTTGTTGATGTGTTTGTATACTCTGCCTTATTACATAAGATATCTATAACTGAAATTCTTTGCCCAAAAACCGTGTTTTTAAAAAATTATGTTAACTTTCTTACTAAGGAACTGAGGTAAAATTTTTAAATCTTTGCTCATCAGCATCTCAAATGAGGTGAAGGAGCTCTGGGTCCCCACTTGCTGCCCTCAGTAATGCAATGAAGTGGGCCAGGACAGTTCCCGCTTTGGAATGGTCAGCCATGCTGTTCAAGAGACTCAGCCTCGGGTAGGGAGCCCACTGCCTTCTACTGTCTCTCCCCTCTCCTCCCCTCTCCACCCATTCACCACACACAAGACTGAGTGGACTGCCACTCTAGTCTTGAGGTTCTGGAGCATTAGGCAACTGAAGACCTCACCTTCTAGCAGGTCATGTTTGAGAGCGGCTTGGCATTGAATTTTTCAGGAATAAATGATAGGCAAATGCTTCTGGTCAATGTCTCTCTCAATTTCACTCTCTCGCTCCTTCCCGGTGTCCAAAAAATTACACCTTCTTTCACTAAAAAAAGAATTACCTATGATTTTCTAAGTCTGATGCCTGTCATGCCCGTGGCCATAATATTTAGTCATGGATCTGTCAGACACCCTGGAAGGACACTGCTAGTTATAGGAACTGGGCAGTTGTCAACAGGTTGTTCCCACATGGATTTATGGAAACCCTGACATGTGGAAGGTACCCAGGAATGGGAAACGAGAGGAGCAGGAGATTCATGCAGGCAACCAGAGAAGTTCATCAGCACAAGTCAGAGTCCTGCCCTCCCCGCTTTGCATGTGTGAAAGGTAAGTGTGAGGAAGCCCTGGGAAAGTGATATGGACTTGGAACTCTTTCCTCCCGTAGTAGCATGATTCCTATACAACTCGTGAATCTGGAAGTATAAACTCCTAAATGCTTTAGTTCTCCAGCACTGAGACTCTCATCCAATTTCAATGTCTCTGCACAAAGCCAGTTCAGTTTCTCACTAGGTAACTTGGAACAACACACATTTGGCACAATCAGCTAAATCATTCTCATTGTCATACCAGCAGGTTCCAATCATGGCAACCTAATCAATCTTGTGACCATCTACATTAATCCCCCAAATGACCCAGATAATCCTATTGGCTGCAGTGCATCCCAGTCACAATTTACATCAGACCATCTGGTGACTCTGTCTCCTCCAAGGGTAGCCCAGAAGGACCATCTGCTTTAATGATCTGCTATGTTCTGCTGAAGGAGGCAAACGTTGAGGCTGACCACATACCGGCAAGCCTTTCTCCTCCTGCCTTTGCAAGAACCAAAGAAATCCTGAAATACACTGTAATCTAGCTGCTCACAACCTGCTGAGTCTGCTTTGCATTCTCAGTGAACACATCATAATATTCAGAATGCAAATTAAACTTTATGGGTGCCATAACCTTGGCCATTTATTGCGGTAGATTCGGTAATTGCCTGATGCTGCTAATACAGCCAAGACTACTTTAGCTTTTTTTTAAAAACTTTTGCCAATCGAACTGCCACATTGATTAAGCAATACTGGTGTTTATTTCTTTGGCTAATGTATTAGTTAAGGTCACTTTGCATACGAGCAACCAGAATCAGGTAGAGATGGGCAGTAAAATTGAAAATAAAATGAATTAGTATGCTCAAGTTCAAGTAGTATTTGAGAAATAAGTAGAGTTAACATTCTGAGGGAAAACAGGCTTAAACAAAAATACAAGGAGAGAGAAAAAAACACGTCAGTTTGAGACCAATTGCTCTCTACATGGCATACTAGAAGGTAGAAGTTGTTCTTTGAAGAATATGAATCACAAAGGCATCTATGGTTTGCACTAGTTTGGAGGAAACTCACACAGTATTAGGATCATCACCAAAGAAGGACTAGGAAAGCTAGGGCTGTTATTGACCTTTGTTACACCTTTGTGTGAATTAGAAAAAATGTGCCCATTCCTCTGGGCAGATAAAGCATGTGAATTAGAAAAATGTGCCCATTCCTCTGGGCAGATAAAGCTAGCCCTGATCAGGGATATTCCATTGCAATCTTTATCCCTGGGGAAATGAGCACCAAATAAAGTGTCCCAGAACAGCAACAACCCCTCCCATATTTTAATGACATGGTGATACAAGGAGGTAGACGTAAAAGCCTAATTTGGGAATGGAAGTAGACAGCATTTCCAGAATGTCCAGGGGTATGGTCTTCCCCAAGGAAGGTATTAGGTAGAAACTTAGGGGAGTTAGAGGATGAAATTTGGTATTTGAATAAAAACTGAACTCCAAGCACATGGAGTGAGATGTCCTGGATTACAGGAGACCTGTTGCTCCTCGCACTGTCCCAGTGGACCAACACTGTAAATAAACCAGAGTACAATTCATTTTCCTTTGCCTCCTCTACCTAGTGTCATAGC
>NW_007745236.1:14389-15077 GCF_000696425.1 Galeopterus variegatus
CCATGGACAAGCTGTGGCCTGATCCTGTCTACTCACAACGCAGCTGCTTTGTGACCTCTGGATCCTACACTTGACATGTGGGGACTTGAGCCCTGTCCCGTGGGCTCTGTGGGCTCTTTCACAGGCTTTATCCGGAAGCCTATCACGACTTTTAAAAATTCAAGTAAATTACTGTCACCAAGTTCTGTTTAATCTCTATTTTTGTTTACTCTTTCCAAGAATTTAATAGCTAGGATTATTTCCTTTCCAGAAAAGGGTCTGTGTGTGCTTACCTCTATTCTTTTCCTACATTTTTAAATAAGGTCTTAAAATGATACCTGAAAATCAGCTTTCCTGAGCTTGAATAAGACTCACCACTCTATCATTTTAGGAATCACCTTCTTCTCTTTTAGAAGATAGAACTAATCTCGGCCTCTTGGCCATTTTAAGTAACAGGACTTTCTTTTCTATAAGAACAAATGAATGTCTCCTACTTTGCCTTTGCAGTTTAACTCAGTTTGTTTCCAATAATACATTTTAGGCCAAAAGAAGTTTTCACCATTAATTTTAAAAATTTAAAGACTTAAAGTTTTTATTAAAAAAAACTCAAGTATACGAAATTAAAAATGTAAGTCCCTAATGCCAGATTTTTATTTATCTTAAATTTTTTAAAAAATAAAATACATAAACTTACCTCACTTAGCTGTTT
>NW_007745237.1:0-556 GCF_000696425.1 Galeopterus variegatus
ATATTTTAGGTATAGCCACTGGAGAAGGAAGCCCAGGCTAAAGAGCCCCCATAGTCTCCATGGTGTTATTTACTACTCTTAAGTCACATCATTGTTACTGTAGCTATCACTTTCTGACTCATTTTTACTTTCCTGTTCATTCCCAGCAACTGCAATTACCTGTTGTTTACCTTTCTTGTCCTTTTGATCTGAAGAGGTGGAAAGGGGAGATTTTAATTTTCTTCTTAGTTGTTCTGCTTCATGCCTAGAATCAAAGCAATCCCGAAACAAGTTCCAAAGAGTAAAGGCATCTCTTGGAATCTTTTCATCCCCAAATTGATAATAAAAAATCTGCATGTCATCCCCTACCTTCTTCCACGTCTTCAGATCAAAAGAGCCACTTTCTGGAAACCAAGGCGAACATTCTTGAATGAAATGAAAAAATCTTTTTAACTGAGAGCTTCCTATTGAAACTCCTTTATTTTCTACAAGACACTTGCTCATATCGATAAATAGTGCTCGTTCTTTAGATTCTTGTGTGCCCATACTTACTGTTCTTGATTCCCTGCCCTTTCTC
>NW_007745237.1:2755-7320 GCF_000696425.1 Galeopterus variegatus
GGAAATCATCATGTTGAAGGGATACCTGCACTCCCATGTTTATCACAGCTCTATTTACAATTGCCAAGATATGAAACCAACCTAAATGCCCATTGATGGATGACTGGATAAGGAAAATGTGGTATATTTACACAATGGAATACTACTCAGCCTTAAAACAGAATGAAATTCTGCCATTCACAGCAACATGGATGAGCTTGGAGGAATTTATGTTGAGTGAAATGTCAGGCACAAAAGGAAAAATACCACATATCCTCACTCATAAATGGAGCTAACAGAGAATGAAGGAAGGAAAGAAAGACCATAGTGGTGTGTTCGACTTGCAGAAGGAAAGAACAGACCTAGGGTTGCTGGGGGAAAGGGGGCAGGCAGAGGGGCATTTGGGAAAGGTTGGATGGGGGGTACAGGGAACAATTGCAATTTGTGGTGGTGTACATGCTGATAGTATTGATCTGATCACATTCTGGGCCCAGCTGCTGACAATCAGCTCTGTGCCCCATGAATATGTATAATTAATAAAAATAAAATAAAATATAATATCAGCACAAAAAAGAAAATGGTTGAATCTATTTACTAACATAGTAAAGTTATGATAAATACCTATAAGAAAATATCTAGATTTATGTCAGCAGACGTGATGACATCCTTTAATTTTCACAAAAGTGAACCTAGGAACATGTCTGATAAGGGATCTCACCACCCAATATATTAAAAATGCCAAGTATAGCATTTTCATTTGACAAAGCAGGTGACACATTTTCTAAAGGTCTGGATGATCTGGAACTGGGTGAATTATAAGAATAAATGTAAGGATGGCAACTCCACATTACTTATTAAGGGCTTTAACTGCAATAGCTGGAAAGATTTTCACTTTTTCCTTAAAGTAGTTATAGACAATTTAAGTGGTATTTCACTGCCACGAGACTTCCCCCCAAACGGGAGTGCATTATTCCATTGAGGCAGTAAAGAGAAGGATGGGTATTTCCAAAGAAGGTAGTTTTGAATAATGAATGAGATAGATTGCCAAACAGAAGTGGTATTCTAGAAATTAAATTGATACACTAGAGAAGATGTTCCCCAGGGTGAGCCTGACTTCTACTATTTAAGAATAGTTGATGTTTGAATAAACCAGGATAATATACAATTAGAGTGACTTTCTGAAAAAATAAGAGCTTATTAACTTCATAGGTTAAAAATCTCTTATTCCCTCATAGGCAGCTTCATGAAAATCCACAAAGGTAAGGTATCCCTTGTGCTGTTAGACTATTGTATTTAAGAATAATTTTAAATGTGAGGATCATTATTTAATGCATAAAATAGAAAAGTATAAAATTCTGAGTACTGAGTACTTTATTTGAAATTGAGCTAATTACTTCATATATGTTATATAGCTCTTCACTTTATTATACAATTAAGTAAAATTACATATATGTAAAATAATAATGGTGACATTTAACAATAAAGTAATTTATTTAAGGTAATGTTAAAAGCTCAAACTAATAAAAGTATGTAAATATGAGAGCCTATTTGTTCACTTTTTAAAATCAATATATTAAGTCAAAAGCATAAGTTGATGGGGCTAGGCGAAGGAAGGTATACAGGTGTACAGATATGAGGAGATTGAAAAACACATAAATAATAGCCCGCTAGATGGGAGTGTTAATGGGGAAATTTAATAAGCAGTACACTGACGTTAATATTTTTTATAGTTAGCAAAAGTGATGGAAGAGGTATGTAAGTTAGAGCTATGATAATGCATATACTTCTTCCCTCAGTAGCACAGAATTGGTTTAAGAAACTTGATGCTCATTGGAGTATAAAAGGGAGGATTTAAAACTCATTCTGAGTTAGAATTAAAAAAAAAAAACTCTCAGATAAATGCTTCAAATTGAAAGATGTATTTTGACTCCAAATACAGGGAAAAAATAGCAAACTCAGGTAAAACAACAGAAAAAGACTGTATCAGATTGCAACACTTGGCACGGTGTGGCCTGCACCACGTTCAGCCAGTGACTGCACTGGCCATCCCTATATAGGATCCGAACCCTCAGCCTTGGCAATACCAGCCCCACACACTCCCAAGTGAGCCAGGGGGGCAGCCCCATAATTCCACTCTTAGGGGTGAAATAATAATATTTTTCCAAAATATTCACTAAATAAGAATGCACATTTCTCATTGCCTCTCATATCATTACATTTAAGTCTAATATATATTAGGATTTTATTTCTTGAATTGATTTCAACTGCATATCAGTTCATTTTGGAAGTTTCAAATCTCAATTTCCAGAAACAGAGCAAGATAATGGTGGAAATAATTTAAGAAATTATATAACTGTATTTATGTATCTAATTGAGTTAACACAAAAGAAAGCTGTGGTATAAAATATGAATGAATTAACCATCGTGAATTTACTGTATTTTCAGATGGAGAGCAAATTAAAACAGAACTATCGAACACCACTACAGAGATAGAATTTGTTCTCATGGGTTTTTCTGATATTCCCAATCTCCAGTGGATTCTTTTTGGTGTATTCTTATTCATATATTTGACTATCCTGATGTGCAATAGCATCATAATACTAATAACAAGAATTGACCCTGCTCTTCAGATACCCATGTATTTTTTCCTCAGCAATTTTTCATTTTTGGAAATCTGTTATGTAACAGTCACTATCCCAAGAATGCTCATGGACCTTTGCACGCAGAAAAGAAACATTTCTTTGTTTGCCTGTGCTACACAAATGTATTTTGTCTTGATGCTTGGAGGCACAGAGTGCCTTCTTCTGACAGTGATGGCCTATGACTCCTATGTGGCCATTTGTAACCCTCTGTGCTATTCTCTAGTGATGAACCACAGGGTCTGTACTCAGCTGGTGGCTGGCTCCTGGATCAGTGGAATTCCAGTTGGAATTAGGCATACTTACCAGATTTTCTCTTTGCCCTTCTGTGGATCTAACAGAATTAATCACTTCTTCTGTGATGTTCCCCTAATACTCAAGCTTGCTCTTGGGGACACATTCATGAATGAGATATCAGTGCATGTTGCTGCAGTGATATTTCTCTTGGTTCCATTTCTGTTGATAGTTGTCTCCTATGGCAAAATTATCTGCAACATTATGAAACTGTCATCAGCCAGAGGAAGGGCTAAGGCTTTCTCCACCTGCTCCTCTCACCTGATAGTTGTATTGCTGTTCTATGGAGCAGCTACTACTGCTTATTTACAGCCCAAACCACATCAAGATGAAGGGACAGGAAAACTAATATCACTGTTCTACACCATTTTGATCCCAACATTGAATCCCATTATATATATACTCTGAGGAACAAAGGTATCATGATGGCACTGAGGAAACTCAAAGCTAAGTTATTAACATGAGGTGAAACTTAAATTACAGAAATAATTTGTTCATAGGATTGTCATGTAGCTACAAAAAGTATTATTTTAATTTGTTTCCTATGTTCCTAATTAATGATAATTAAAATGATAACTTCACATTTGTTGAGGGACCTTTTTCATAGAGTTAGTTAACAGCTTATGTGTAAATAGTGTACAAATTAACTCAATTCCAGGAACGTAACTTTGATGAGAAATCTTTCCTCTCATGGTTAACTGTTGAGTGAAGAAATTGCCTGAGCAGTACGGTGAGAGGTAAGTGAGTGTTTCATATAACCAGGAATCACAGTCATGCTGTGAAAACTTTCTCAAGTGTTCCCATTTCCTTAGATGCATTTGATGTCCTTTTCTGACTGTATGGTTGAATTTAGGCCATGTGAAGCATCAGAATTAGCTAAGATGTTGGAAATGGGAACTGGGGGTTTCTCTGCATTTTCTCCTGCTTCTATCTCTTGTCTATGTCCACGTCTGTTTAAGATTACAAATCTTAAGGATGTTTACTCCTTTATTTTCCCAGATCTCACTGATCTTTAATAACATCTTTCCCTCCCATTGTATTTTTGCTCTTGCTTTAGTAATATCTATTTAGCATTGAAAGCATCTAGAATTTTCACCATAAACTTGTATACTCACATGTAGTGGGTTGAATATTACCCCTCAAAATATTTCTTGCCCTGGAAGCAGGAAGTGTAACCTTATTTGAAAAGGGTCTTTGAAGATACAGTTAAGCTAAAGATTTTGAAAGGAGACCACCGTGGTTTAGGGGGGACACTAAAACCAATGACAAGTGCCCTTATAGGTGACTATAGAAGTTTGGAAAACAGACACAAAGAAACAAAAGAACATCATGTGAAATGGAGGCAGAGATTGAAGTGATCTGACACAGGTCAAGGAGGGCTGAGGTGCATCCAAAGCTGGGAGAGGCAAAGAGTGATTCTCCCTTAAAGGCTCTGGGGGAAACGTGGCTCTGCCTGTCATGGAACAGACTTTGACAGAAAAGCGGTCGGCACTTAGAGGCTTGTACAGTCAGGTATTTTATTACACTGGTGAACCCAGACGAGCTAGTGCTTCAAAATCTGAACCTTGAGCTTAGTCTTACAGGGCTTATATAGGTCAACTCTTCTAGGCTCTGTTAAGTTTTGTTTTCTCAGCATTCATGTTTTCTCAGCAT
>NW_007745237.1:8438-8918 GCF_000696425.1 Galeopterus variegatus
TTACAAAGATTTATTTTTTGAAAAAGATTTTTAATCTTTATTACGATGTAAAACAAAATTGGAAGCAAACAGAAGGCACTCTGTTAGAATGTTTGAAGATACTGGAGTACATCTATACCATATGATACTGCTAAGCCACTTGAGACAATGTTTTAGAGCAGCTCTGCTGAAGAAATTTCTAATTTCCTAACATGTAAGAAATAATTTAAATGTGTTTATACAATATAACACTATTCTTGTTAAACCAAAAATGATACACTCCATAATTTGCTGGAAAATATTTCATGTGCATGTTGGTATTGAAGGGTATGCATATTAGCAGTGTCCAGGGGGATGTAGATTAGAAAAAATGCTGTCTTTCTCATAGAAGCAGAATTTCACACAATTTATGTTTTATTTATTATATTTGTATTCATAGCTTGTATTTACTACATTGAGAATATAATAGATAGATCACAAGAAATGATGTTTTTATTTGAA
>NW_007745237.1:9865-15076 GCF_000696425.1 Galeopterus variegatus
TCCAAAAATAACAAAGAAAAAAAATGCAAACATTTGAATACTTTTTAAAAGCACAGTAAATATATATGAGTTTAAAGTACTTAATAAAGGATATTATATGAAATAAGTCACGATAGCAATATAAATCTATTTATACTTAATGACAATAAAATAGATAAATTAATTTGTTTGAGATTCCACCATATCAATCCAATTAAGAAAACATATCTTTCTGAATTTTATAAAATTATTCATCAAACAAATATTTCTGTCCATGTGTGTCATTATTTGACCAAAGGAAAATAAGCACAATTGCATTGCTTTCTTTAGTTTGATTATTTAAAAGGACTCACCAGACTACCCAAAGTGTACTCCACAAGGAATTTATTTAAAGGAAAAGACTATGGTTAAATGAAAAAAAAAAAAAAATGTAGGCAAGCGTCTAAGGTTTGAGAGACACACAGCAGCAAGGAATACCCAGGCAACCTTTTTTCCGCCATGACCTAGGCTGAACTCTTGCTTGAAATCAGATGAGCTCTTCAAAGAATCTGGATTTCTGGAGAATTAAGAAAGTAAGGGGAGTTGAAGTGGGGTGTGAATTATCTTGGTCATGTAATCAAGCTAGGCTGTCAAGCCCATTAGGACATTTGCAAACCTTCTATAAAGAAGGACACTAAGGGCCGGCACCATGGCTCACTCCGGAGCCTGCTGCGCTGGGAGCGCCGAGACTGCCGGTTCGGATCCTATATAGGGATGGCGGGTGGGCTCACTGTCTGAGCGTGGTGCGGACCACACCAGTTGCGATCCCCTTACTGGTCAAAAATGAAACAAAGCAACTGAGCTCAACAGAGTTTTTTTTTAAGCTTACACGGAATATCTTAAAGTACACTAGTCTTCACCAAAAGTAAAATATGAGGCATCCAATCATTTCCAGTGATAAAGATCAGTCTTTTCCGAGCCAGGTGTCAATCAACTCTATCTCCACAATGGCAATGATTAAATTCAATCCCTTTTAATTCTTTGCTCTGCTTTTCTAATGCTGCATAACAGATGACCACAAAGTTAGCAACTGAAGACAATGCAAATTTATTATCTCACTGTTTTTGCATATCATGTGTCTATCACAGGGTGATCCATTTCTCTGTTTAGGGTCTCAAAATCTGAAATCAAGGTGTCAGCTGGCCCAAGTTCCTGTCTGGAATATCTGGGGAAGAAAATCTAATTGTAAACTCAGTTAGGTTGTTGGCAGAATCCAGGTTTCTGAGGTTGCAAGATTGAGGTCAGAGTTCCTAGCTCGATGTCAGCTGGGACAGCTCTGAACTTAGAGAAGCCAATCTCATTTCACTTCTTCTTCCCTCTTCCATTTCCCCTAACTTGAATCTCTGATTTTTTCAGTCTCTGATCACTGTACCTAGATTTAAAGTATTTACGTAATTAGGTCAAACCCATGGGAATAACATCCCTTATTCAATCTTCACTGATATTACACCTTAATTCTATGTGCAGAATGCTTTACAGCAAGGCCTAAATTAGTTTTTGATCGAACAACTAGGAGAAGATGAATATGCTGGAGGGAGCAGAAGTCTTTGGATCATCTTTGGAATGTACCTAGTATAGTTATGCAATAAACGAATGCCAAAGTATAAGAAAATGATAAAAATGTATAAAGGCAAATATCAAATAAAATTGAAAATGAAAAAAAATGATATTGAAAATTATTGAAATTGAGCTGAAAACAACTCTTTTTAAGAACTTAGTAAAGCAAGCATAAAGAGTTTGGTTCTAGTATAAAATAGAGAGAAAGAGACACAGAGAGAAAAAAACATGAATCGATTAACTTTTGTTTCAAGTTAGAAGGTCATATGAGATTGAGAACAAAAATCGCAGTTATATCTAACAAATAATTTTCATATAGATCATAGAAGAAGGTTGGAGATGACAGCAGGTGCTATAGGTTTTTATTTCCCTCTAATATAGTTCAGATTTAAAATGCTTTTATTTATTATAGACTGAAGATAAACCTTGAAATAGTACCTATGTTGTCCTTGACAATAATAATCAATTCCTCACTCATGATAATGTTATTAAAACTAAAAGATCCAATAAGTAAAGCATGCACATGTAATGGTAGTAAAAGGCTGATGTTGCTATATTCAAAGACCCAGGTAGAACAATCAGAGAGAAACATTAAGAAAAGTAGAGATAAGAAAGGGACTCAAAGGCACAGTTTTGAGTTTAATTATTCTCAAATAAGTTACATTGGACAACTAAGAGGTATTGATTCCTCAAGCGTATTCTTGCTTCTGCCGAGATCTGGAGGGGGTGGTAGGGTAGGTAGCCAGAGGATGTGAATTCCACAGTATGACTGTCAGTAAAAACAGCTTTGGCCATTGTCTGGAAAAACAAATTTGAATAAGTGGTTGGCAGAAGTATAAAGTTAAATATGAAGTGACATATGGGAAAGAAATACAACCCGTAGAAAAATAAGGATAGTTTTATATAAAGAGAACTTGATATATTGAATGTGCATATATCCTGAAACAGATATGGGATTTTAGTAAGAAAAAATTGAAATTTTTGTCAAAAAATTCTTATACCAACACAATATAAAGGAACACATATACATATTATATAATATATAATTATATTAACATATGCACTTAAAATATTCTGCTGAGGAGAAAAATATCTATAACTCAATCAAGCAGAGTATGAAGTATTTTATGTTCAATAATTTTTGTATTTATATTTTTTGTTTATTTTAGAACACTGTAAAACTCTGAGAAACAAGATTTAACAGACACACAACATGCAGAGAAGTTTTTAAATTCAAAATTTTTATTCAAATCAAATGCTTCTAATTTTGATTTCACACCTTCCTTGTTGTGGAGAAAACTGATAACAAAATTGATATTAATTACTTTGAAGTTCAAAGAATCCTACGCAAATACAGCATGTTTAGTGATAATAATCCATCTGGTAAATAACTGAAACTTACTTGGAGCAAATTTCTTCTAGGCAAAATAATAATTTATACTTATATGTGTACATGTGGCTCATTATAAAGCAAAGATACAAGTTATGTTAAGGGAGACTGAACTGATTTTATTTTCTCAGACACATAACTTCCAAAAAGTGTTTTTCATATTAAGAATAGTAGATTTAAAATAATAATAATAATTTATAAACATGATAGCTATCATTTTCTACTCATCTTTGGTACATTTACTTCACCAAATGGTCCATTATATCATCAAATGATTGAAGTAAACCCTTCAGTTTTGGGAGCAAATATTGAAAAATTACTGAATTTGAGAAAGAAAGCCTGTTTGATATAAGATATATGGGAAATATACAGTGATTCTACTTACTTCTGCTTTTAAAGAGGATGAAGTCATTGTCAGTAAACATCACACAAGTAATGAAAAATGGTAACTACATAAAAAGGCAGCCTCGTTCTCTGTGTCTTTTTTCTGTAATAACTAGCACTAGAAGCAATTTCCGTTGTTCATGCTTTCATAGGTATTTACTTGCATCCTACGTGGCATTATAGATTTTGTCAGGACTTTGTCCTCTTCTCCCTTTCGAGGATAAAGTATTCTTGTAGTGCATTTACCTTGAATTAAGTCCAAAATAATTTTCTCTAAAATATTATGTATGAAAACAGTGTTTATGGGCCTATGCAAAGAAATAAGTGACACAGTTCCTACTTTATGGGAATTTATTAGGAACAGGGAAGAAACTAGTATAAATTGCCCTAAAAACCATACTAAGTGCCAGTAAGTTTTACATACTTTAGGTGTTAGACATTATAAACTGAGATCACACTACAATTTAAAATAATCTCTAAAGGAGTCAAGGAGTCATCCTTCCTGATGGTTAAAGTATTTGACATTTATGAAACAATTTGCTAACTTTACTTTGATGATAATGTAACACATGCATTATTACATAAGATATGTAAGAGAGAGAACTGAGAACCACTTAAAGAGACAACATCTTGTCTCGTGTAGTAGACAATATGCTGTATGAATACTCAGTAATGAGTTATGCTTTCTTTTTTTTTTTTTCCTTTTTGTCTTTTCTCGTGTCCAGCAACAGATCGCAACCCTCAGTGTCGCTCCCGTACTGGACCGGGACCGGCAACGGGATCGCAACCCTCGGCGTCGTGCCCGCACCTCGCTCAGCCGGTGAGCAGGAACCGGTCTGTATGTGGGATCTGAACCCTCGGCGGGAGCGCCATTACGCTCCCAAGTGGCGCACTGTAGCAGTGCGCCACCGGGCCGGCCCGAGTTATGCTTTCTCACAGCTTCTCTATCGAAATTAGATATTGTCTTCTCTTGGGTTTTGCACAACTGTGCAACAATTATAATTTATAATAATTTATATTGCTCAGTTTTTATTTCCATATGCTTTTTCTCGGTCCTCTTATTAATATGAGAACAACCAAAGGTAGATAGTGAGACACTTAAGTTAGATGAACTATGTGGAGTTACTTACATTATAACATGAATGCATCTTATTTTCTTCTGTCATTATAAATTAATCAACCAAGAGGCCAAAGAATGCTCATTAAACATTTGTTGCATGGTTCGATATGATACAATTTTGAAACATAGTGCTTGATAGCAATGATTATTTTATTTTGATAGATAAATAAAATAGGAATACAGTGCCAAAGAGAAGTTAATCAACAAACAATAAGAACTACAGCCTTATGATAGAGAAGGGAGGGCACACAACATACTTGGAAAAGACTTCACAGAAGAGTTAAGGCATTATTAAAAAATACACTTCGAAATTTAATGGTGGTCATACCATTGGGAAATGTAAGAACTGTAAGTGTTTGTGCTTCTGGATTCGGTTTGTTAACATGTGGAATGAAAAGACACACTTTGCTTCGTCTACAAACAAGCAGAAAGTGAAAATTCATAATTCTAGAATCATTTAATTTCAATCAAATGCAAAACTAGTATTATATATTCATTATTTTAATATGTTTAGAATTTGCAATAATATGTTGTTATTTTAATATGATTAGAATTATTATATCTTCACCATTAGACTTCAAGTTTGGTCTTTGACCTTAGGATTTAAAATGGTGGAATATGAATAAGAAAAAGAAATTTTATTTGATAGTTACTCAGCACCTACAGTCTATAAAAAAACAGGCCAAGGGCCGGCCCGGTGGCGCACTGCTACAGTGCGCCACTTGGGAGCGCGGTGGCGCTC
>NW_007745238.1:0-1003 GCF_000696425.1 Galeopterus variegatus
AGAGAAAGGAAGGCAGGAAAGAAAGACCACAGTAGTCCCATGATCCAACAGAGGGAGGGGAACATTCCAAGGGCTACAAATTGAAGTTGAGGGGAGAGGGGGAAGGGGAAGGAAGTTGGGGGATAATTGGAAGGAGGCAAAGGGTAAAAAAGCAATTTCTGGTAATGGGTATGTCCCCAATATGAATCTGGCCCCCACATAATGGACAAGAGGGGGGACAATCATCTTTGTATCTCATGAATATTTAAACAAACAAACAAATAAATAAATAAATAAAAATTTAAAATAAAAAAATAAAAACGTAATACCCAACTGAGAAATAAAAATATTTGTTGAAGCCCGATCTGTGACCTAACATGTTTTCTATCCTGGAAATGTTCCATGTGCTTATGAGGAGAATGTATATTCTGTCGTTTTGGGGTGAAACGATCTATAAATATCTGACAAGCCCAATTTGTCTAAACTGTAGTTAAAATCCTGTGTTTCTCTGTTGATTTGTTGCCTAGATGATCTGTGCAATGCTGACAGAGGTGTGTTCAGGTCCCCAACTATTATCATATTGGGGTCTATCTTTTTCTTTAAGTCTAATAGTGTTTGCTTTATATATCTGATTGCTCTGGTGTTGGGTGCATAAATATTTACAATTGTTATTTCTTCTTGCTGAATAAATCCCTTTATCAATATATAATAACCTTCTATGTTTCTTTTTACAGTTTTTGGTTTAAAGTCTATTTTATCTGATGTAAGAATAGCTGCTCCCACTTGTTTTTAGTTTCCTTTTTCATGGTATATGTTTTTCCATCTCTTCATTATTAGTCTGTGTGTGTCTTTATGGGTGAGTTGAATGTGTTGAAGGTGGCAAAAAATCGGGTCTAGCTTTTTAATCCAGTCAGTCAGTCTGTGTCTTCCAAGTGGGGAACTTAATCCATTTACATTTAGGGCTGTTGTTGAGAGGTACTGTCTTACTCTTGTCATTAAATTGCTTTTTCTATGGTTGATTTAA
>NW_007745238.1:2234-3465 GCF_000696425.1 Galeopterus variegatus
GAAGTTTGCATCTGTACCAATACCTGGGAAGCTTTCCAGTATTATTTTATTGAGTATATTTTGAATGTGTTTTCCTTTCTCCTTCCCCACACGCACACCCATGATTTGAATGTTTGTGTGCGTAAGGTGGTTTGCTAGTTCTCTTTGATTTTCTCCATTTTCTAATGATTCCTTTTTCTTTTTCTTTTTTATGCTATCTTGGGTTATTATAAAATGACTGTCTTTGAGATCAGAAATTCTTCTGCTTGCTCTAGCCTGCCGCTTACCCTCTCAATTGTAGGCTTTATTTCATCGAATAAATCTTTTATTTCCAGGAGTTCTACTACATTCTTTTTTATGGAATTTAACCTTTTGTAAATTTCCTCCTTCATGTCCTGGATTGTTTTTCTCATTTCATTGTGTTGTCTGAGTCTTCTTGTGTCTCACTGAGTTTATTTAAGATTGTTACTAAAAATTTCTTTTCAGACATTTCAAGAGTTTTCTGCTCTATGGGGTCTGGCACTTGAGAATTAATGTTTTCCTTTAGTGGTGTCATATTCTTTGTTTTTTCATATTTCTAATTTCTCTATGTCAATTTCTAGTCATACAGTTGAGCAATTGCTTCTTCTGTTACTCTGAAGTGGGCTTTGAGGAGAGAGATTTCCTCCTGTAGATGTGTTTTCTATTGATCATTGAGTAGGGTGTATTAGTATTGGTTCTCAGTAGAGTCAGTGGTCTATTCTCTGTGTGGGTACTCCTGAAGTATTCAATGTCAGAGTCGTGTGTGAGTGCTCTGTGGTGTAGGCACTGGCATAATTAGTGATTTTTTTTTTGGCTGATGTTATTTGGGATGTTGAGGATGTGGGCTAATTCTTGAGGTCTTGGGTGAAGTGCTTGGTTCCTTGTCACACTATGTCCATGCTGAGTCACCCTTGACTGATTTCTTGGCTCCCCAGCTAGTGTCCTATGACCCTGCTGGGTGCACTGGAGTATAGTACATCTCCTNGCAGAAGGGCTCTGTTATGAATCATGAGTCATTGGTCTGGTGTCCAGAATTGCGATTGGAGTGTATACTGGGAGCAGAGGTTATAAATTGCCTTGCCTTGCTAACTTTTAACAGAGAGGAAAGAGCCACTTTTGCAGGCTCAAGTATTTCTGGGTATCTTGGGATTCAATATTCTCAAGTGTATTAACTCAGATGTCCTCAACTTTTGCAGGCTCAAGTATTTCTGGGTATCTTGGGATTCAATAT
>NW_007745238.1:5317-9490 GCF_000696425.1 Galeopterus variegatus
GGGGGGGGGGGGGGGGTGACCTGCATGGAGCTCAGCTGGCTGTTGAGGCAGCTTGGGTGGGGGTCCCACACGTGACTGGTCCTAGGCTGGTGCAGCAATGAAGACAGCTTCTAGCAATTGTTGCTTCACTGTAGGCTGCTGTGGCAGGTGTCTTGTGCATGGCTAGGCTGACTGGTGTAGCAGTGTGAGCAGGAATCCTGTGTGCAGTTGGCCCGGTCGGAGCTGTAGCACCAGTTTGGATGGCTACCAGCAGCAGCAGCTGGAGCCACACTGCAGAAAAGAAGCATGGGGTGGGGAGAAACTCACAGTGGGAAGGCGGGCAATGGTCCTGGTTCTAGACAATGTCACCAGCAACTGCAGTACTGGTAGTGGTGGGCCTGTTCTGGTCTTCTTCTGTGGGAGAAACTCATCTAGGTTTCTCTAGTATGCCATTTTCCCACAATCAATTGTGTATAACTTTCTACTGATATTTAACAAATTATCACAAAATTAGCAGTTTAAAATGATACCCGTTTATTACCTCATGATATCCACATGTAGGTGAGAAGTCCAGGAAGGGTGCAGCTGCATTATCTGCTCAGGTCTCACACAGCTGAAATCAAGGTGTCTTCCAGGGCTTCTCTCTTATTTGAGAGGGCACAGGGCCCTCTTTCAAGTTTATTCAGGTTGTTGGCTGAATTGTGGTTGCAGGGCTGAGATCTTTTTCTTGCTGACTGTCAGCTCTGAGTCACTCTGCTTCTAGAGGTTACTCAGATTTCTTATTACATTGCAAAAGACACAAGCAGAGAAACTCTGAGTGTGGAATCCACCTCACTTTGAATTTCCTCTTCAGTAAGTACAGCATTCCATTTAAGAACTCACCTGATTAGGTCAGGTCCACCAAGGATAATATTACTTTCCTATAGTTATTAGCTCCATATGACATAACCTAATCATGAAAGTGACTATCTGTTTATATTTACTGATTCTGTTCACACTCAAGGAGAAAATATTATACAATGGTAAAGGTAATTTTAGAATTTTGTCTACACTTATGGTAAGGGGACACCTACTCTCACATCTTATTTCTCAGACCTATATCCTATCAATTGGAGATGTTTCACCATACATAAAGATGGCTAATTTATACCAGGAGTCTGGTCCTTCCGTAAAAGACTAGATAGATATATTTAAACTTTTTAATTGATATATAATAATTGTACATATTTATGGGGTACAAATGATAATGTGATACATGCAATGATCAAATCAGTGTAATTTAGATATCTGTCATCTATGCATTTATAATTTCTTTGTGACGGGAACATCGCACATCTTCTCTTCTAGCTGTTTTGAAATATACAATAAATTGTTGTTAACTATAGTCACTCTACCGTGCTCTCAAACACTAAAATTTATTCCTTCCATCTAATTGTATTTTTGTACCCATTAACCAACAATTCTTTATGCCCCCTTCCCCCAACCCTTCCCAGACTCTAGTAAGCACTATTTTACTCTCAAACTCCATAAGGTTGACTTTTTTTAAAAACTCCTACATATGAGTGAGAACATGTGATTTTTCTCTTTCTTTGCCTGCCTTATTTCACTTAACTTAATGACCACCAAGCTCATCCATGTTTAATGACAGGATTTAATTAATTTCTATGGCTGAATAATATTCTGTCGTGTATATGTACTGCATCTTCATCCCTTCATCTGTTGATGACACTTAGATAACATTTTATACTTTGTGCACCATGTGGTCAGTGTCATAACCACTCACCTCTGCCACTGCAGGGCAAAAGTAGCCAAAGACAACATGTAAAGGAATAAGGGTGTCTATGTTACTTATACTTTGTGCACCATGTGGTCAGTGTCATAACCACTCATCTCTGCCACTGCAGGGCAAAAGTAGCCAAAGACAACATGTAAAGGAATAAGGGTGTCTATGTTCCAACAAAATTCTATTTAGAAAAACAGGTGGAAAGGCTGAATTTGGCTTGTAAGTTGTAGTTTGCTATCCCCTGATTTGGAGGGTACACTGTATCCTGGAGAATGCCAACACATTTTAGCACATTTTTGTATTTTTAGCAAATTTTTATATCTAAGTTTATAGTCTGGCTGTGCCTTCAACAGGCAGTTTCATTGTCCTATCTGATCTGCACTGTCTGGACAGTGTTTTATGCAATAGAATCGGTGGATCCCATGGCCAATTGCCCACATTTTCCTCAGACTTGCTATAAAGTGGGTGTCTTATTCTGACACAATATTACATGTGATCCTGCACAAGTGGAAAACAACTCTGTGAACTCTCAGAGAGAAGTTCTGATTGAGGCCTTTCAGGCCGAAGAGAAAGGCAAATCCATATTCAGAATATGTGCCTATTCTTGTCAAAATGCATTGCTATTCGATAGAATCAACTGGCCACCAAGTGACTGATGGGTCTCCTCAAAGACTGGAGCAGTACCAGGAGCTTTATGTTTTGGAATTGAGTGGAAATGCACTGGCACAACCGAAGGCCACACACCATGTGCCCGAGGCTGTGATGGCCATCTCTAGCTAAGATATCACATCTGGCACAGCTGCTGCAAATGGAGCTTATACTTTGTTGAATTTACGCAGTTCACTCTCATCCTCCACTATGTGTTGGGCTTTTGTAAAACCAGGTTGTTGAAATAAATAGGAATATGATGGAGATAACCCTTCCATCCTTTGGGCATTTAAGTGTGTCACTTTTCCCTACCATTCTCACTTAGACACAATAACCTTTAGGTTTGCTTTTCTGACTAATTATGTGGAGTTTAAAAAGCTTCCACTTAGCCTTTTTCACTCCACTGGCTTATTCCCCCACAGGCCAAGAAACAAATGCCAAATATGGTACATGTCCATTGGAATTACACAACTAGGGAATGGGGAAATGTCTGCTGGGTGTAGGTAAATTCAGTGGATCCACGGTGACTTGGACCGGGGCCTAGAATTCTATGATCTGGGTCTCCTATGCCCCTTCGTAATACAGAGGCCAGGATGAAACATTGGATCCCTGGAAATCAGCATTAACTCAAGGCTCTGTTTCTAGCACATCTTCCATTGACTAAGTATCACCCTTTTCCCATTATACTAATACCCCCAAATTACTATTGGATCCTTTGAGAATGACTGGAGGACTCATTGCTATATACATTTGCCACAGTGTCACAGACTTCTTCCTGCTGGGAACCTGTCCTTGCCTTCAGTCATTGGGTTCTAAGTCTGAGAACCAGCCTAGATCTGGAAGGTGAGCCATGGGTCACAACTATCCTTAGCCTCCTAATCATTCACCTTGATTTGTTTTTTATTGTCAAGATTGATCAATACTCTTGCTCATTGCCTATCTTGCTGCGATCAATGCCATGTTCTGTTGAGCATCTTCATTGCTCTCTATGGTGAGGCCCTCTAGTTGCCACTGCAGATATAGTAATAATTACTTTAATTATGCTCACTTTTGATTCAGAAGTGACACTTTTAGGTGACACTTCTATGTGGGATCCTATTATCCCCATTGCTATCAGGTAGCGCAATTGCATAATGCTGTCAACCATGGGCCACAGAGGACAGTCATCACTGACCTTCTCAGTGATACTGGTATCTTCCACCTATATATTTGTTTCATTTTTAATAAGCTGATGTCCTCCAGGTCCTTGCACGGAGCTGGTTAGCTGTTGAGTTCTCCTTTTATACAGAAATGTATATATGTATTCCATATGCATAGTATATCTAATTTTTCATATGGAAAAACACTCACTCACACACACACTCTACATACATAGTATATTTATTCTTGCACGCCCACTGGTATGGACTTTCTGATTTTTTGCCATGGTGGTTTTGGTATTTCTACTAATTTAGTGTGGTCCAATGCTTTCTGTTATCTTCCAAGAGCCATCCAAGGATTTTGTTAACACCAAGGTTTAGGGTACATTCCAAGATGCTAAATTCTATATCATAGGAGAGAGCTCTTATTGATAAACTCTCCCTTATTCAACTTTATGTCCCCCCACTTTGATCCAGGATCTCAGGATCCAGTCCTTCACATCTTTTCTTGGCTTATATCAGTGCATCTTATGGGGTGTAGGCCCTTTCCTTTCTTAGCAGATGCAGAAGGGCTCTGTTATGAATCATGAGTCATTGGTCTGGTGTCCAGAATTGCGATTGGAG
>NW_007745238.1:9673-11889 GCF_000696425.1 Galeopterus variegatus
GAAAGAGCCACTTTTGCAGGCTCAAGTATTTCTGGGTATCTTGGGATTCAATATTCTCAAGTGTATTAACTCAGATGTCCTCAACTTTTGCAGGCTCAAGTATTTCTGGGTATCTTGGGATTCAATATTCTCAAGTGTATTAACTCAGATGTCCTCAACTTTTGCAGGCTCAAGTATTTCTGGGTATCTTGGGATTCAATATTTTCAAGTGTATCAACTCAGATGTCCTCATCAGAGGTTTCCAGGTCCCTACTCCTTTCCATTGAGGGCACTAACCTTGGTTGGAATAACAGATTTCCCTGGGTTGTGAATTTCTCTTTTTATACAAAGTGCTGGCCTAATCTTCAGATTTTTTTCACACCCTCCAGCTGATTGTTCCTTCTCTAAGGCAACAATTGCACTCAGTATGTTTCCATTGTCCCATATGCCTGGGATATACCCATCCGAGCATTTACTCAGGCGGTTTCCCCCCTTCAAGTTCAACACTTCTGTTTAACATTTGCAGTGATTCCTGAAGTGATTCCACAAATGTCAGCAGGCAAGGAGGGTGGTCCACCTCCAAATCTCATTTTAGAGTATGCTTCCTCAGACCCCCCCTTTAAACCGGTAAGAGGATCCCAACCCTCGGCAGGGTGTCGTCTGCACTGCGCTCAGCCAGTGAGCGCACCGGCCATCCCTATATAGGATCCAAACCCGCAGCCTTGGCGCTCCCAGCGCCGCACTCTCCTGAGTGAGCCACGGGGCCGGCCCTTCCTCGGGCCTCTCTTGACCAACTTTCTGAGTTTAGACTTCCCAGGAAATAGGCTGTGTGTGCAGGATTTTAATTGGTGTGTGCTTTTAGGAAGAACACCTGTAAGAGAATGATGGAAATAAGACTGAGAAGGAGAAAAGGCTTGGGATGTATTAAAAACTGAAGCCTCAGGAGCTCGGATGGCTCTTCACGCTTGTCTTGAATTAAGGCGGGGGGCGGGGGGGGGGAGTTTTTGAACATCCACAGTAACATGCGTTGGACATAAGCAGCCTCTGGGGAGTCCCCAATTTGGGGACAGGCAATGTCCTTCAACCACTGGAAATGTTAAGTGGGACCCAGTTGCTAGTGCTTAGAGCCCAACATTTCCAGCAGCTGGAGTGTAGTTGCTTCGGCATAGTTTTGTCTATTCAACAAGTATTTAGTGAGTTTGGCAGGAGCCGTGCTACACAATTGATGGTGAAATCTACATTTACTGAGAGTATTGCAACTTTTTTAGTTACAGTAGATCTTTATTTGGGAAAAAATAACTTTAAAAATGAACTTAAAATGTCCTTCATATACTGGTAACATGTCTGCTTAATTTTAATGAAAAGATGTGAAAATAGTTAGTATGAGAATCTTCAGTGGTTTTATTAATCATTTTATAGCTTTATATTTATGTATTTTAAATGTAATAATTTTACTTAAAAATTCACATACTTTTTCTAACCAAACTTTTCCCTTATCCTTTTCTTTGTTGCTAATAGGGACATGTTGGCCTTATAAATTTTTACTCCTAAAAAAGGAGAAAAATGAACGAGACATTGTATGCAGCTCACATCCTGTGGCAACAAATCCTTTCCTCTTTATTGTCCTTGAATACCTGGCTGGATTTGTCCTCCATTCAGTACGGTGATATAATGTCCTGCTGATTTTGATGCAGCTATTACTGCTTAAAAAGAGAGNTCCAGTCTATCCAGCTGGTGTGATGGTATGGCAGCAGCAGCCACACTACATGTGACTATAGCAGGGCTCCCACACTTAGTGGGGCAAGCTGGTGAGGCAGCTTGGGCAAGGGGCCTGTGAGCAGCTGATCTATCTGGTGCAGCAATGTAGATGATCCTGAGTGATGGTTGCCACACTGCAGGTGGCAGCAGCAGGAGGTTCCACCTCCAGACTGGGTGGCTATTGCTTCAATATTGGCAAAGGGTCCCACACTCAGCCAGTCCAGTGGTGTGATGGCTATGGTGGCAGCAGCTGCACTTCATGCAACTATGGCGGGGGGTTGGTGGTGACCTGCATGGAGCTCAGCTGGCTGTTGAGGCAGCTTGAGTGGGGGTCCCACACATGACTGGTCCTAGGCTGGTGCAGCAATGTAGACAGCTTCTAGCAATTGTTGCTTCACTGTAGGCTGCTGTGGCAGGGGTCTTGTGCATGGCTAGGCTGACTGGTGTAGCAGTGTGAGCAGGAATCCTGTGTGCAGTTG
>NW_007745238.1:14863-15075 GCF_000696425.1 Galeopterus variegatus
AAATGACATCAAATATCAAGACATTTTTATAGGAACAGATTTTGATGGGTGGAAAGGACTGGAAAAAAGGGAGCTATGGTACTTAAGATGAAGAGGATAGATAAACAGAAAAGTGATACAATAAAAATAATCTGGGGAATAAAAGACAAGGAATAATTTTATAATTTTATCGTATAAGCCCTGATTAAGGAAAACATTCTGAATGTTTGACA
>NW_007745239.1:0-2278 GCF_000696425.1 Galeopterus variegatus
GTATTGATATGCAACTCTGTCCCCCACAGATATGTACAGTCAATTATGTTTCAATAAAAAATATCTACACACAAAAATAGCTTCCCCCCAAGTGAAATAACTAGGAATAAATTTAACCAAGGAGGTGAAAGACCTCTACAATGAAAACTATAAAATATTAGTGAAAGGAATTGAATAAGACACCAATAAATGGAAAGATATTCCCTGTTTATGGATTGTTGGAGTTAATATAATCAAAATGTCCATATTACCCAAAGCAGTCTACAGATTCAATGCAATCTCTATCAAAATACCAATGACATTATTCACAGAAAGAGAAAAAATGATCTAAAAATTTGTGTGGAACCACAAAGGACCCCATGTATCTAAAGCAATCTTGAACAACAACAAANCGGGCCTGGCTGCGGGCAGAGGCTGAGCGGTCCACGGAGTCGCCAGGCTCCTCGAGTCCTTCCCCCGTCCTCCTGCTTCTCCATCCAATCCCACTCCGTCCCCCGGTCCTCCCTTCCCCCCTCAGGGCTGTGGCTCTTGGGGGACTGCCCTGGGCGAGAGGAGGAGGAGGGGGCGACAGAAACCTTGACCTTGAGACGGGGGAGGCCAGAGTCCAGCTCCAGGCGGGGGTGGCCTCCCCGCCTGCGCCTGGTGTCAGCCGCCTGCTGCTCTCAGCACGCCCCACCCCCCATGCTCTCACAGAGGCTACTTTAGTGCTTTCTTGCTTTTAGTGAAAGGCATTTCTCCTCCCCTGCAAGCAGCGTGAGAGCTTCCCAACCTGTCCTCGGGAGTTTTAGGGTCATGGTTCTGCACTGGGATCTGGGTCATGGCTACTGCCAGGGCCCGGAGCTGCAGCCAGGACCCAACATGTGGGGACCGCAGCAGGGTCCCCTTCCTCCTTTCACCACCTCAGGTGACACAGACCAGCAGCCCAGGGGCCAAATCAGCCCCAACTTGAGTCCACCTGGAAAGCTGATCATGTTACCCGAACACACCAGCAGCCCTCAGTGAGCAAACTCTGCTCCCTTGGGAGGAGGTCCCATGCAGGCCCCACTCACACACCTAGCCTCCTGCCTGCCTAACTCGGCTCCCTTGGGAGGAGGTCCCATGCAGGCCCCACTCACACACCTAGCCTCCTGCCTGCTGGGCCATGGGCTTTGGGTCCTGGCTCTTCTTTGCAGGGTCTTCTGGCTCTTTAGTGACTGAAAGGGAGCTGCAGACACCAGCACCTCTCTCTGCCCCGGGGGTTGGGGGGGGGAACTGTGCAGTGGGAGGGGCTAGGCCTGGCTCAGCTTGGAAGCTTCTGCCACCAGGTCAGACTCCCTCATTTACATTTTCATGTGACATAGGAGCTCTCCAGAACCTTCCATGGATCCACATTGCCGGCAGCAAGACATTATACTCCCTTGTCTGGTCTTCAGAGCTCTCTGCTAATGTTCCTGCCACGCTTCTCAGCCCTGTCCCCAATGACTGCTCTCACTCCCTTCCAGCCTGCTGTCTGCGTCACAGCCAGAGAGATTGTTCCAGAGCTCACATTCCATGCAAATGCTGCCCCATTGGAGCCACCCCGAGCTGCACCCCTCGTGCTTTGCTGTGGGAATGTGAAATGGTGCAGCCACTTTGGAAACAGTCTGTCAGTTTCTTAAAAATTTAAATGTAGATTTACCCTATGACCCAGCGATTCCACCTCTAGGTTCCACCTCAAGAGAATTGAAAACATTAGTCCACGTGAAAACTTGTATGCAAATGGTCATGCTATTCATAATAGTTGAAAAGTGTAAACGACCAAATTGCACATAACCAATGAACAGATGGACAACTTGTGGCACATCCATGCAACAGAATATACGATGCAGCCATGAAAAGTCATGAAGTACTGGCACACGCTGCAGCACCAATGGACCTTGACACTGTTACGGCAAGTGGAAAAAGCCCATCACAAAAGACCACGATTCCATTGGTGTGAAATGTCTAGAAAAGGCAAATTTATAGAGACAGAAAGTGGACGAGTGGTTCCAGGGGCTGGGAGTGACGACTCAGGGAGTGACTGCTAATGGGTACGGGTTTCCTTCTCTTCTGGGGTGATGAAAATGTTGCAGAACTAGGTAGAGGTGATGGCTGCATAACATTATGAATGTACTAAAGATCACTGAATTGCACGGTTTAAAATGGTGAATTTTGTTACATGAAATTTACCATATTAAAAAAAATGGAGACAAATAAAAATGAAAACAATATCCCAGAACCTGTGGGATGCTGCAAAAGCAGTTCTAAGGGGAAAGTTTAT
>NW_007745239.1:2537-3891 GCF_000696425.1 Galeopterus variegatus
CACCACTGTTAGGCAGTGGGCTGCCAGTGATTGGGAGGCTGGGCTCTGGATCAGGTGCTCAAGTTTCAAATCCCACCAGCTGTGCAACCTTGGGCAAGTAACTTGACCTCTGTGCCTTTACTTTATCATCTGTGAAATGGGAACAACAAATGCATGGAACCCCTAGGGTTGCAGTGAAGGTTGCTAGAGTTACCACATACACAGTTTAGAATAGGGCCTGGAGGCAAATAACCACTCTGTAAACATTTGCTGCTTATGTAGTTACTGTTTACTCAGGAAATGAATTGTCACGTGGGCAGCAGAGACCGCATTTGTCAGCAAGACTTTGCAGCACAGCTGGCCCTGCCCAGGCCCAACATTGCTCCCTGCTCAGCTCCACGGGGAGGGTGGGGACATTGCCCTTGGACCCTGTGCCCCATTCACACACTGAGCAGCCGCCATCTGGGGACAGCAAGTCACCTAGAGCCAAGCGCGTGAGCAAGGCAGGAGGAGCCATGTGGGAAGAGCTGCTGAGGCCTGGCTTGGGGGCTCCCAGAGCAGCTCACAGGCCAGAGTCGAGGGCAGGGGTACCTGTTGGAAAGAGTAAAGCTCACACCCACTGGAGCCCAGAGCCTCACACTCTGCCCTTGATGTGGCCAGGCCCTCAGCTCATCACCAAGCCCGAGTCCGTCCCTGTCCCCAAGCCCCCGTGAGGTTTAAAGAGCAACCCAAGGGGGGGGGCTCAGGGGGCCTGTCTGGGGCCACTGTCGTTTCCTCGGATCCCTGGGCTTGAGCTAAGAGTTCCTGGCCGCAGCTGGTAGCTGTTGTATGGGGGCCCTGCGGGAGGGTGGTGAGAAACCCCAGGAGGTGACGCCACGGGCAGTCTGGGAGTTTTAGGAGCCTGGCTCCATTGACTACAGGGGACGCTCTTGCCTGGTGGGTGGGAGAAACAGCCAGGCTAGCAAACCTTCTGGAGCTGTGGGGACAGTTGCATGTGGCCTGGGTCCGCTGCTCCTACGGGTCTGAGATCCGGGGAGTGTTGGGGTGCTGTCCTTCCTTAAGCCTCCATCTCTCTCCTTTCCCCTCTCTCAGCCCGTGGGGAGCTCCTATGGGGAGACCCCTAGAAGACCATTTCTGGTTGAAGCCCACCCCCTTGCAGGTTTTAGGCTGGGCCCCCAGGGGTTGCACGAGTTGACCGGGTCCCTGTCCTTGAGGGGAGCAAGGACGGACAAGCCCACCTTGGACAAGGGAACCACTACTACCAACTGGCCAAGGGCTATGGAGGACCCGGGAGGCCCAAGGAAGGCACAGGGCCTGCACGGGGCTGTGGTTTGCAGCTCTGGCATCTTCCAGAGGAAGGTGACCTTCCCTGAGC
>NW_007745239.1:4085-8864 GCF_000696425.1 Galeopterus variegatus
ACCGAGGGTTGCGATCCCGTTGCCGGTCTCGGTCCGGTACGGGCGCAACACTGAGGGTTGCAGTCCGTTGCCGGACACGAAAAAAAAGACAAAAAGAAAAAAAAAGAAAAAAGAAAAGATCACACATCATGATCAAGTGGATTCATCTCAGGGATGCAAGGATGTTCAATATACAGAAATCAATAAACGTGATACGTCACATCAACAGAATGAAGGAAGGGCCGACCCCGTGGTGCACTTGGGAGAGTGTGGCACTGGCAGCGCAGCGACGCTCCCGCCGCAGGTTCGGATCCTATATAGGAATGACTGGTGCGCTCACTGGCTGAGCGCGGTGCGGGCGACACCACACCGAGGGTTGCAATCCCCTTACTGGTCACACACACACACAAAAAAAACAGAATGAAGGAAAAAACCATATGATCATTTCAATAGACACAGAAAAAGCATTTGATGAAATCCATCACCCGTTCGTGGTAACAACATTCCACAAATCAGGTACAGAAGGAATGTACTTCAACACGATAAAGACCATNCCTGAATTGCACGGTTTAAAATGGTGAATTTTGTTACATGAAATTTACCATATTAAAAAAATGGAGACAAATAAAAATGAAAACAATATCCCAGAACCTGTGGGATGCTGCAAAAGCAGTTCTAAGGGGAAAGTTTATAGCGATAAGTGCCTACATCTAAAAAGAAGAAAGACTTCAAATAAACAACGTGATGTTACACCTCAAGGAACTAGAAACACAAGAACGAACCATATCCAAAATGAGTAAAGGCCCAGAACCTGTGGGATGCTGCAAAGGCAGTTCTAAGGGGAAAGTTTATAGCGATAAGTGCCTACATCTAAAAAGAAGAAAGACTTCAAATAAACAATGTGATGTTACACCTCAAGGAACTAGAAACACAAGAACGAACCATATCCAAAATGAGTAAAGGGAGAGAAATAACAAAGGTCAGAGCCAAAATAAATAGAGATTTAAAAAACAGTACAAAAGATTGATCAAACAAAGAGTTGGTTTTTCAAAAAGATAAGCAAAATCTATAAACCTTTAGCTAGACTAATGAAGAAAAAAGAAAGACTCAAATAAAATCAGAAATGAAAAAGGAGGCATTACAACTGATACCACAGAAATACAAAGGATCATAAGAGACTACGATGCACAACTATATGCTAATGAACTGGAAAACCTTGAAGAAACGGATAAATTCCTGGACACATACAACTTACCAAGGCTGAATTGTGAAGAATTAGAAAACCTAAATACACCAATAACGAGTAATGAGATTGAAGCCGTAATAAAAAGTGTCCCAACAGAGAAAACTCTGGGACCAGATGGCCTTGGTGCCAAATTCTACCAAACATTTAAATAAAAAATCATACCAATCCTTTTCAAACTCTTCCCAAAAAATTCAATAGGAGGGAATACGTCCAAACTCATTCTGTGAGGCAAGCTTTACCCTCACACTAAAACTGGAAAAAGACACAACAAAAAAGGAAAACCGCAGGCCAATATCCCTCATGAACACAGATGCAAACATCTTCAACAAAATACTAGCAAACGGAATCCAGCGACACATTGAAAAGATCACACATCATGATCAAGTGGATTCATCTCAGGGATGCAAGGATGTTCAATATACAGAAATCAATAAACATGATACGTCACATCAACAGAATGAAGGAAAAAACCATATGACCATTTCAATAGACACAGAAAAAGCATTTGATGAAATCCGTCACCCGTTCATGGTAAAAACATTCCACAAATCAGGTACAGAAGGAATGTACTTCAACACGATAAAGGCCATATATGACCAACCATCAGCTAATATCATACTGAATGGACACAATGGGAGGCTTTTCCTCTAGGATCTGGAACAAGGCAAGGATGCGCACTTTGCCCACTCTTATCCAACCTAGTACTGCAAGTTCCAGCCATTGCAATAAGGCAAGAGAAAGCATTACAGGGCTTCCAAATTGGAAAGGAGGAGATCAAACTAACCCTATTTGCAGATGACATGATCATGTATATAGAAAACCATAAAGACTCCACCAAAAAATTACTAGAACTAATAAATGAATTCAGTAAAGTGGCAGGATACAAAATCAACACACCCAGAGGAGAGAGGGTAAGGGAGGATTCCATAAGGGGCCATAAAAAATGATTACATTGTATAATATTGAATGTACTAATTATCCTGACTTGAGCATCACATATTGCACACGGGTATGGATATGCAACTCTGCCCCCCAGAGATATGTACAGTCAATTATGTTTCAATAAAAAAAATCTACACACAAAAATAGCTTCCCCCCAAATGAAATACCTAGGAATAAGTTTAACCAAGGAGGTGAAAGACCTCTACAATGAAAACTATAAAACATTGGTGAAAGGAATTGAATAAGACACCAATAAATGGAAAGATATTCCTTGTTTATGGATTGTTGGAATTAATATAATCAAAATGTCCATATTACCCAAAGCAGTCTACAGATTCAATGCAATCGCTATCAAAATACCAATGACATTATTCACAGAAATAGAAAAAATGATCTTAAAATTTGTGTGGAACCACAAAGGACCCCATGTATCTAAAGCAATCTTGAACAACAACAAACAAACAAAGCTGGAAGCATCACGCTTCCTGATTTCAAAATATACTGTAAACCTATAGTAACCAAAACAGCATGGCACTGGCATAAAAACAGACAAATAGACCAACAGAAGAGAATAGAGAGCCCAGAAATAAACCCACACATTTACAGCCAACTGATTTTCTTTTTTTTGTCTTTTTCGTGACCAGTAAGGGGATCGCAACCCTTGGTGTTGTGTCGCCCCCACCGCGCTCAGCCAGTGAGCGCACCAGCTATTCCTATATAGGATCTGAACCCGCGGCTGGAGCGTCGCTGCGCTCCCAGCGCCGCACTCTCCCGAGTGCGCCGCAGGGTCGGCCCCAGCCAACTGATTTTCAACAGAGACACCATAAATATACACTGGGGGAAAGACAGCCTCTTCAAAAATAGTGCTAGGAAAACTGGATATCCACATGCAGAAAACTAAAACTAGACCCTCATCTTTCACCTTACACAAAAATCAACTCAAAATGGATTAAAGAACCAAATCGAAGACCCAAAACTATGAAACTACAAGAAGAAAACATGGGGGAAACACTATATGAAATAGGAGCAGGCAGCACTTTTTTGAATAAGACTACAAAGGCACAGGCAACTACAGCAAAAATACACAACCAGGACTACATCAAACTAAAAAGCTTCTGCACGGCAAGAGATGCTATCAACAAAGTGGGGAGACAACCTACGGAATGGGGGAAAGCGTTTGCCAACTACACCTCAGACAAGGGGCTCGTGTCCAGAATATATAAGGAACTCAAACAACTCAACAGCAAAAAGACCCAACAAATAACCCAATGAAAAAATGGGCAAAGGACCTGGACAGACGTTTCTCAAAAGGAGACATACAAATTGTCAACAGGCACAGAAAAAAATGCTCAACATCACTAATTGTCAGGTAAATGCAAATCAAACCCATATTGACCTGTCACCTTACTCCAGTTAGAATGGCAATTATCAAAACGATAAAAAATAACAAATACTGGTGAGGATGTAGAGAAAAGGGAACCCTCCTACATTGTTCATGGGACTGTAAATTGCTACAGCCATTGTGGGAAACAAATATGGAGGTTCCTCAAAAAACTAAAAATAGAACTATGTTATGCTTATGAGCCAGCAACCCCACGACTGGGTATGCACCCAAAGGAAATGAAATCAGTACATCGAAGAGGCACCTGTGTTCCCATGTTCATGCAGCGCTATTCACGATCGCCAAAGTGATGAATGAATAAAAAAAACTGCGGTAAATACACACAATGGGATACTATTCAGTTATTAAAAACAAAACAAAGCAAGACAAAATGAATCATGTCATTTGCAGCAACATGGTTGGAACTGGAGACCATTATATTAAGGGAAGTAAGTCAGGCACAGAAAGACAAATACTGCATGATCTCACCCATATGCGGAGAAAACAAAAAACTAGTGGTTCTTCTCAGAGAAGCAGAGCGTAGAATCACGGTCAGCGAGGCCGGGAGGGGCGAGCAGGTGGGGGAGGAATTGGTGGATGAGTGAGCCCAAAGCGCTGCTGTCTACCCTGAGCGAGGCAGTGCACAGTATGTTCTTGTAGTGAAACAGCACACTGTACCTCATAGATACGTACAAACATTAAAATTTAAAAAAAAATTTTTAATTAAAAAAAATAAGAAAAAAGAAAACAAAGCAGCCGTGAGTACCAAGCTCAGACTGTATAGGGGTTTAGAGGGTCCTCACCTCCCGCCAAGCCTGGCAGGAATGACTTGCAGTTTCGTGAGTGTGTCAGCATCTCCCCACCTCTGAGCCTTGGCACATGCTGTTCCTTCTACTCGGAACGCTTTCCTCAACGCCTTTGCCAAGTCCTCATCTGTCTGTCCTCTCCCCCTAGCAGCGAATGACGTTCATCTGGTGCGCATGGTGTATGTGGGCTCTGATCAGCAGGGGGAGCCCACCACTGTTAGGAAGTGGGGTGCCAGTGATTGGGAGGCTGGGCTCTGGGTCAGGTGCTCAAGTTTCAAATCCCACCAGCTGTGCCACCTTGGGCAAGTAACCTGACCTCTCTGTGCCTTTACTTTATCATCTGTGAAATGGGAACAATAAATGCATGGAACCCCTAGGGTTGCAGTAAAGGTTGCTAGAGTTACCACATACACAGTTTAGAACAG
>NW_007745239.1:9125-12325 GCF_000696425.1 Galeopterus variegatus
ATGGAACCCCTAGGGTTGCAGTAAAGGTTGCTAGAGTTACCACATACACAGTTTAGAACAGGGCCTGGAGCCAAATAACCGCTCTGTAAACATTGGCTGCTTATGTAGTTACTGTTTACTCAGGAAATGAATTGTCACATGGGTAGCAGAGACCGCATTTGTAAGCAAGACCGTGCAGCACAGCTGGCCCTGCCCAGGCCCAACATTGCTGCCTGCTAAGCTCCATGGGGAGGGTGGGGACATTGCCCTTGGACCCTGTGCCCCATTCACACACTGAGCAGCCGCCATCTGGGGACAGCAAGTCTCCTGGAGCCAAGCGTGTGAGTGAGGCAGGAGGAGCCGTGTGGGAAGAGCTGCTGAGGCCTGGCTTGGGGGCTCCCAGAGCAGCTCCCAGGCCAGAGTCGAGGGCAGGGGTGCCTGTCTGAAAGAGTAAAGCTCACACCCACTGGAGCCCAGGGCCTCACACTCTGCCCTTGATGTGGCCAGGCCCTCAGCTCATCACCGAGCCCGAGTCCGTCCCTGTCCCCAAGCCCCCGTGAGGTTTAAAGAGCAACCCAAGAGGGGGGGGCCCAGGGGGCCTGTCTGGGGCCACTGTCGTTTCCTCGGATCCCTGGGCTTGAGCTAAGAGTTCCTGGCCGCAGCTGGTAGCCGTTGTATGGGGGCCCTGCGGGAGGGTGGTGAGAAGCCCCAGGAGGTGACGCCACAGGCAGTCTGGGAGCTTTAGGAGCCCAGCTCCATTGACTACAGGGGACGCTCTTGCCTGGTGGGTGGGAGAAACAGCCAGGCTAGCAAACCTTCTGGAGCTGTGGGGACAGTTGCATGTGGCCTGGGTCTGCTGCTCCTACAGGTCTGAGATCCGGGGAGTGTTGGGGTGCTGTCCTTCCTTAAGCCCTCGTCTCCCTCCTTTCCCCTCTCTCAGCCCCTGGGGAGCTCCTATGGGGAGACCCCTAAAAGACCATTTCTGGTTGAAGCCCACCCCCCTTGCAGGTTTTAGGCTGGGCCACCAGGGGTAGCACGAGTTGACCGGGTCCCTGTCCTTGAGGGGAGCAAGGACAGACAACCCCACCTTGGACAAGGGAACCACTACTACCAACTGGCCAAGGGCTGTGGAGGACCCAGGAGGCCCAAGGAAGGCACAGGGCCTGCACGGGGCTGTGGTTTGCAGCTCTGGCATCTTCCAGAGGAAGGTGACCTTCCCTGAGCTCTGAAGTAGAAGTGACCTTGGCCTGAGGGCCCATGGTGGGACCTGGGGGCGTGCAGGAGTGAGAAGCAGTGTGTGTGTGTATGTGTGTGCCTGTGTGCATGTGTATGCATGAGTTTATGCACATTTGTGTGCGTGTATGTACATGTATGTGCCCACATGCATGTGAATGTGCATGTGTGCATGCGTGGGTGTGTGTATGCGTGTGTGTGTGTGTATTTGTGTGCATAGATGTGTGTGTACGCATGCGTGCGTGTGTGTGTGTTTGGCACAGCTAGCTCCAGGATGCTGGCTGAGGGTAACTCCAGGACCTGCTGGGGTCACCCAGGGCTCGGGTTGGACAGAAGCGACTGTGGGAGCCGAGGAGAGCAGCTTTTCAGGTTCCTGGTGCTCCGTGCCAATCCTGGTGACTAATCAGGCAGCCTGGCCCACACCAGGAGGGACGGAAGTGCGTTCATGCTCCAACCTCCCCCAGCTCAGCCCCCGTGCAGGGGAGGCGGGAAGAGGTCGGTTTCTGGTGCGGTTGCTCTGGAGCTGTGCTGTCCAGTAGGGAAGTCTCCACTCAACACGTGGCTATTTAAATTAGCTATAATTAAAGTGAAAAAGGATCGCACGCGTTGTGTGCTCAGTGATTCCTGGACTGGACAGCGCAGGTGGGCAGGGCTTCTGGACCAGTGGTCTGTACTGACAGCGACTTTGCTGTCTAGGGGACATGTAACCACCACCACAGTGAATGTTCTGGCCCCAAGTGTCAGTAGGGCTGAAGCGGAGACCCCCTGCCCCTGCCCCTGCCCCAGACCTGGTTAGTGTCCCTGCCTGTGTCCAGGGCAACAGACTGGCCTCGCCGTGGAGGCCACAGTGAATCTGGCTCCTGCCATGGCTGGTTGACTGAGTCCAGCAAGTTCATGAGCCCCTGAGGAGCCCAGGAGGGCGAGGGGCTCTGCTGTGCCAGCCCTGGGCAGGCCTGAGGAGGTCCATGTGTGTGAACGTTGCACACCAGGGCCGGGAGCTCTGCGGGCCCACTTATGTCCCACCCCAGACCCTCAGACCTTCCCCTACGTGGCCCATGAGGCTATGGCCACCTGGGCTGGGCAGCTCCCGTGTTTGTGTCTGGATTTCCCAGGTCACCTGGCTCAGGAATGCCCGTCCCTCAGCCTCGTGCACTGGAGGCCTGGCCCCCGTCCCTCCTTAGCCAGCAGACGCCAGTGAATCATGCAGCCCCTTGTCAGCTTCCTCTCCAGGGAAACCAAGGTCCCCAGCTCCCTGCCCCATTCTCCCTGCCTGGGGCAGGCACACAGCGCGCCATCCACTTTCTTCAGTGGACACAGGCGGGGAGGATGTGCCNGCCACCAGGGGTAGCACGAGTTGACCGGGTCCCTGTCCTTGAGGGGAGCAAGGACAGACAACCCCACCTTGGACAAGGGAACCACTACTACCAACTGGCCAAGGGCTGTGGAGGACCCAGGAGGCCCAAGGAAGGCACAGGGCCTGCACGGGGCTGTGGTTTGCAGCTCTGGCATCTTCCAGAGGAAGGTGACCTTCCCTGAGCTCTGAAGTAGGAGTGACCTTGGCCTGAGGGCCCATGGTGGGACCTGGGGGCGTGCAGGAGTGAGAAGCAGTGTGCATGTGTATGTGTGTGCCTGTGTGCATGTGTGTGCATGGGTTCATGCACATTTGTGTGCGTGTATGTACATGTATGTCCCCACATGAATGTGAATGTGCATGTGTGCATGCTTGGGTGTGTGTATGCGTGTGTGTGTGTGTATTTGTGTGCATAGATGTGTGTGTACACATGCGTGTGTGTGTGTGTGTGTGTTGGGCACAGCTAGCTCCCAGATGCTGGCTGAGGGTAACTCCAGGACCTGCTGGGGTCACCCAAGGCTCAGGTTGGACAGAAGCGACTGTGGGAGCCGAGGAGAGCAGCTTTTCAGGTTCCTAGTGCTCCGTGCCAATCCTGGTGACTAATCAGGCAGCCTGGCCCACACCAGGAGGGACGGAA
>NW_007745239.1:13525-15073 GCF_000696425.1 Galeopterus variegatus
CTTTGCTGTCCAGGGGACATGTAACCACCACCACAGTGAATGTTCTGGCCCCAAGTGTCAGAAGGGCTAAGGTGGAGACCCCCTGCCCCTGCCCCAGACCTGGTTAGTGTCCCTGCCTGTGTCCAGGGCAACAGACTGGCCTCACCGTGGAGGCCACAGTGAATCTGGCTCCTGCCATGGCTGGTTGACTGAGTCCAGCAAGTTCATGAGCCCCTGAGGAGGCCAGGAGGGCGAGGGGCTCTGTTGTGACGGCCCTGGGCAGGCCTGAGGGGGTCCATGTGTGTGAACGTTGCACACCAGGGCCGGGAGCTCTGCGGGGTGGGCCCGCTTATGTCCCACCCCAGACCCTCGGACCTCCCCTCACGTGGCCCACGAGGCTATGGCCACCTGGGCTGGGCAGCTCCTGTGTTTGTGTCTGGATTTCCCAGGTCACCTGGCTCAGGAATGCCCGTCCTTCAGCCTCGTGCACTGGAGGACTGGCCCCCGTCCCTCCTTAGCCAGCGGACGCCAGTGAATCATGCAGCCCCTTGTCGGCTTCCTCTCCAGGGAAACC
This sequence comes from Galeopterus variegatus, assembly GCF_000696425.1. Classification (NCBI taxonomy): domain Eukaryota; kingdom Metazoa; phylum Chordata; class Mammalia; order Dermoptera; family Cynocephalidae; genus Galeopterus; species Galeopterus variegatus. Next base: position 14,079 of record NW_007745239.1, read on the forward strand.
AAGGTCCCCAGCTCCCTGCCCCATTCTCTCTGCCCGGGGCAGGCACACAGGGTGCCGTCCACTTTCTTCAGTGGACACGGGCGGGGAGGACGTGCCCTTGCTGGACTCCATCGGTGGCATGAGCAGTGGGCCCCTGACAGGGCAGCATCTTTTCCTCCAGAGCCAGAGGAGGAGAGCGGGGCTGGGAACCCTCCCGGGCCTGGCCTGCCTCTTGCCCAGTGCCTGGGGAGGCGCCCAGCTCACCTAGAGCACAGTGAGACATCCCTCAGCTGCGTCTGCTGTTGGGAGGCCCGGGGGCTGCACAGAGAGGGGTTTTGCAGGGCACAGCATCAGCCCCCTGCACACGGGACTCCAGGAGGGCACAGGGCAGGCTGCACCTGCAGCATTGGCTCTGGGTTTGGGTGCTGCGGGGCCCGAGGCTGCTGGAGAGGCCTGGCACCCGACACCCATCCTGACTGCTGCCTGGGAAGCCCTGGCAGCCTGGTGACCCAAACAGTGGGCAGAGTGGATGCTGGTGCCACCAGCTCTGCCTTGACCAGAAGGGACAGTTCCCAGCCTCCTCCTGCTCCAGGCAGGACTACTGTACCCCAGACACTGGGCTTGGTCAGGGCATGTCCACCTGTGCTGGGTCCCTAGGTGCCCCCAATCCCCTGGTCGCCTGGTCTCCTGCTCTACCCCAAGGCCCCAAGGAGGCAGAAACAGGGGCCTGTGGCCTCACTCACAGACACCTGGAGCCTGGGAGAGAAGTGTGACCCTGATGGCTGCAGCACCTGCCCCCTAGCCCACCTTGGNGTGGTCTCAAGAGGGCCCTAAAGTGGGCCCCAAGGCCTGTTTCTGGGCAGGGAGCAGGTCCCTGCAGCCTCCTGTAAAGTCTGAAGGCAGGTCCCCCTTGTGCCCTGACCCTGTGCACGAGGGTGGCCTGTTCTGCTCCACGAAGAGGCCCTATCGAGCCCCTCCTGCCAGAGGCCCTACTCCTGACTCCACTGCCTCTGCCA
>NW_007745240.1:0-4761 GCF_000696425.1 Galeopterus variegatus
AAAAACAAGTAACCCAATTAAAAAATGGGCAAAAGTGCTAAATAGGCATTTCTCAAAGGAAAATATATGAATGGCCAACAGACATATGAAAAACTGCTCAACATCACTCAGGAAATCATTTGGGAAATGCAAATCAAATCCAGAATGAGATACCATCTCACCCCAGTTAGTATGGCTAATATCCAAAAGACTGTGAATGATAAATGCCTGTGAGGTTGCAGAGAGAAAGGAACTCTCATACACTGTTGGTGGGGCTTCAAAATGGTGCAGCCTCTATGGAAAATGGTATGGAGGTTCCTCAAACAATTGCAGATAGATCTACCATGTGACCTAGTGATTCCACTGCTGAGAATATACCCAGAGGAATGGAAATCATCAAGTTGAAGGTATACCTGTTCCCCAATGTTCATTGCAGCACTCTTTACAATAGCTAAGAGTTGCAACCTGCTCAAATGTCTGTCATCAGATGAGTGGATAAATGAAATGTGGTATATCTACACAATGGAATACCACTCTGATATAAAAAAGAATGAAATACCGCCGTTTGCTACGATATGGATAGACCTATAGAGAATTATATTAAGTGAAACAAGTCAGGCACAGAAAGAGAAATACCCCATGTTCTCACTTATTTGTGGGAGCTAAAAATAAGTAAATAAATACACAAAAAAATGGGGTGGTGGGAGGGAGGAAGACATAACAATTACAATTCCTTGAAGTTGATATGACAAGCAAACAGAAAGGACATTTTTGGAAGGGAGGGGGGAGGGATGTTTCGGTAATTGGCCACAATAATCAACCACATTGTACAAATAAAAATAAAAATTAAAAAGAATAAAAAAAGAATATTTAATATTGTTAAGATAGCCAGTGTCTTCAAATTGATGTAAAGATTTATTGCAATTCATATCAAAATTCCAGCTGTCTTTTAGTAAAAATGGACAAGCTGATCCTAAAATTCATACTAAATTTCTGCAAGGGGTCCAGAGTAACAAAACACTCTTTAAAAAGAAGAATAAAGCTGGAGGACTCATATTTTCTGATTTCAANGAAGAGGAATTGACACCAATTATTTACAAACTATTCCAAAAGACTGAAACAGAGGCAAATCTCCCAAACTCTTTTTATGAAGCAAACATCACCCTGATACCAAAACCAGGTAAAGAAACAACTAAAAAGAAAACTACAGGCTGATATCCTTGATGAATATAAATGGAAAAATCCTCAATAAAATACTAGGTAACAGAATACAGCAACACATAAATAAAATTATACACCACGATCAAGTGGGATTCATCCCAGGGATGCAAGGTTGGTTCAACATATGTAAATCAATAAATGTGATTCACCACATTAATAAAATCAAACACAAGGACCATATGATCATCTTTATAGATGCTGTAAAAGCATTTGATAAAATTCAACATTCATTCATGACACAGACCCTCTATAATTTAGGTATAGACGGAAAGTATCTCAACATAATTAAAGCCATACATGATAAACCCACTGCCAATATCTTCCTGAATGGGGAAAAACTGAAAGCTTTTCCTTTAAGAACAGGAACTAGACGACGATGCCCACTCTCACCACTCCTATTAAACATAGTGTTGGAATTACTAGCCAGAGCAATCAGAGAGGAGAAGGAAATAAAGGGCATCTGTACTGGAAAAGATGAAGTCAAACTGTCCCAGTACACAGATGACATGATCCTATATATCGAACAGCCTAAAGCCTCTACAAAAAAACTCTTGGAGTTGATAAATGATTTCAGCACAGTAGCAGGATACAAAATCAACACAGAAAAATCAGTAGCATATCTATTCTCCAATACTGGACATGCAGAAAGAGAAATCAAGATAGCTTGCCGATTTACAATAGCCTTCAAAAAAATAAAATAGTTAGGAATTCATTTAACCCAGGATATGAAAAATCTCTATAATGAGAACTACAAACCACTGCTGACAGAAATTAGAGAGGATACAAGNAGGTATACCTGTTCCCCAATGTTCATTGCAGCACTCTTTACAATAGCTAAGAGTTGGAACCTGCTCAAATGTCCATCATCAGATGAGTGGATAAATGAAATGTGGTATATCTACACAATGGAATACTACTCTGATATAAAAAAAGAATGAAATACCGCCGTTTGCTACGACATGGATAGACCTAGAGAGAATTATATTAAGTGAAACAAGTCAGGCACAGAAAGAGAAATACCCCATGTTCTCACTTATTTGTGGGAGCTAATAACAAGTAAATAAATACATGAAAAAATGGGGTGGTGGGAGGGAGGAAGACATAACAATTACAATTCCTTGAAGTTGATATGACAAGCAAACAGAAAGGACATTTTTTGAAGGGAGGGGGGAGGGATGTTTCGGTAATTGGCCACAATAATCAACCACATTGTATAAATAAAAATAAAAATTAAAAAGAATAAAAAAAGAATATTTAATATTGTTAAGATAGCCAGTGTCTTCAAATTGATGTAAAGATTTGTTGCAATTCATATCAAAATTCCAGCTGTCTTTTAGTAAATTGGACAAGCTTATCCTAAAATTCATACTAAATTTCTGCAAGGGGCCCAGGGTAACAAAACACTCTTTAAAAAGAAGAATAAAGCTGGAGGACTCATATTTTCTGATTTCAAAACTCACTGTAAGTCAACAGTAATCAAAAACAATGTGATATTATCATAAGGATAGATATTTATATATAGAATAATGGAATAGAGTAATCTACAGTACAGAAAATTGGCATCTGTGATCAACTGAATTTGACAAATTGCCCAAACAATTTGCTATGGTTTGAATGTATCCCCCCCAGAAGTATACATTGGAAATTTAATCCCCAATGCAACAGTGTGCAGAGGTAGAGCCTAATGAGAAATGATTAGGCCATGAGAGTGAGGTGAATGGATTAATGCCACTATTGTGGGAGTGGGTTTGTTATAAAAGCAAGAGTTTAGCCTCCTCCTCCTCCTCCTCCTCCTCCTCCTCCTCTCNCCTTGATCTTGGGCTTTCCAGCCTCCAGAATCATGAGCCAATACATTTCTGTTCATTATAAGTTACCCAGTTTATGGTATTCTATCATGTAGCACAAAATGAACTAATACACCATCCAGTTGAGAGAGAATAATATTTTCAATAAATGGTGATGGGGCATCTGGATACCCACATACCAAAAAATAAATTTAGACACTTACCTCATGCCATATGCAAAAGTTAACTCAGTGTAAGAGTTAACTTTTAAACTTAAATGTAAAGAGTTAACTTTAAACTATAAAACTCTTAGAAGAAAACATGTGGTAAATATTTGTGACCTTGAGTTTGGCAATAGATTGTTAGGCATGACACCAAAAGCACAAGCAACTAAAGAAGAAAAATGGAATTGAGCTTCAACAGAATTAAAAACATTTATTCATCAAACATCACTATCAAGAAGGTGAAAAGACAATTCATAGAATGGGAAATGATATTTGCAATAATCCAAAAATATCTAAAGAACTCTTAGAATTTGACAACAAAAAGCAAAAACAACCAAATGTGAAAATGGACAAAGAATGTGAATAGGCATTTCTTCAAAGAAGATATACAAATGATTAATGACGGCATAAAAAAATTCGCAGTATGAAATGCAAATTAGGACCACAATGAGATATCACTTTACACCCGCTAAGATGTGATAATGTTTTTTAAAGGAGAACAATTATTGGTGAGGATGGGGAGAAATTAGAACCCTCATATATTCATGGCAGTAATGCAAAATGGTACAGCTGCTATGGAAAAATTTGGTGATTTCTACCATGCCAATCCTTGCTATATATCAAAGGGAACTGAGAGAAGGTATTAAAACAAAAACTTGTTTCTAAATATTCACAACAGCATCATTTATAACACCCCAAGAGTAGAAATGGCCCAAATGTTTTTCCAATGATGAATGGATATATAAATGTGGAATGTACATATAATAGAATATTACCTAACCATAAAAGGGAATGAAGTATTGATACACGCTGTAATATGGATAAACCTTAAAACATTATGCTAAGTGAAGGAAACCAGACATAAAATCCATACATCATATGACTCCATTTATATGAAATGTGCAGATTAATCAAATTCATAGAGGCAGTAAGAAGATTAGTGGTTAACAAGGGCTAGAGAGAAAGTGGAATGAGGAATAACTGCTTTGTGGCTATAAAATTTATTTTGGGGGTTATAAAAATGTTCTGAAATTAGATAGTGGTGACGTTTTTACAACCTTATAAAGGTTGTAAAACCACTGAATTGTATAACTTTAAAATGGTTAAAGTGGTACATTTCATTAATAAATTTTACCTTAAAAATTTGAAATCACGTATTAAAAGTACACAGCTGCATACCTAAAAATACTGAGCTACAACAACTAACATTGAAGTGTAGTCTGGTAAGATTAGTTGGCTTTAAAAGAAAAATCATTTGAGCATATAAATAAAAAGAAATTACTTATAAGAAAAATAAAAATTATCATTAGGTTTTTCAAAAGCTGCACTTTATGTTAGAAGAAAATTAAGTGAGACATTTAAGATACTCAAGGAAAGAAAATGTGAGACAAAGATTTTAAAATGAGCAATACTGACTTTCAAATGTAAGGGCACAAATTGTTTGGAACACTCAAGAACTCAAGACATATTGTTCCTGTGAACACTTTCTGAGTAACCTACTCTAGAATGAGCTTCAGACAACAGAAGAAAATAAAAAGACATCAACATAAGAT
>NW_007745240.1:5529-7729 GCF_000696425.1 Galeopterus variegatus
TAACCTACTCTAGAATGAGCTTCAGACAACAGAAGAAAATAAAAAGACATCAACATAAGATCTAAGATCTAATGGTCAGCAATTAGGTATGTATTTGTTATAAAACTAAATTAAATGAGGGTTATAAGAATCTAAAATGTAATAGGGTATCTGCTGTAACAATGCACATATTGTACAGCTATAAAACTTGAGTCCATTTGGATAGTTAACACCTTTCCAGAAATTTGCCCATTTCACCTAAGTTTACAAATATATTGTTATAAAGTCATCTGTACTAATCTCATACTTTTAAATATTTGCTGCATATTTAGTTTCATCCTCTTTTTTATTCCTAACACCATGCATTTGGGCTTGCTTTCTCTTTCTTTTTTTCCTTGCTCAGTCTTGCCCAACGTTTATAATTTTTTTCAGTCTTAGCAAAGAACCAACTTCTGCCTTTGATGACACGGTTATATTGTCCCCACTAATTTCTGCTCTTACCTTTATTGTTTCATTACTTACATTTTCTTTGCTTTTGTCCTGAGATTTATTTTTGCCTTTCTTTTATTTCAGTAAGCATTTAAAGCTATGTTTCCCTAAAAAGCACTTTAGTTGCTTCTTAAAGATTTGATAAATGTCATTTTAACCATCATTAATCTTCAATTGTGAGTTCTCATTTGGCGCCTACTCGGGCTCCAGACATTTTTTTCTCCTGTGTGCAGCATGTGGGCCATTAAAATCCAGTCTCTAAAGTCTCTGTGATACTTTGGAGAAACATCTCCAAAGATAAAGTTCACTCTAGCACGGTCTTTGTCCTATATGTTATTTCTCATGATTTGTCTCTTTTGAGGGATTCCATTGCATTCTGCCATATATTTTAAAACAATTATGTTATACATTTTATAAAAGGTACTTTTTCAGAAGAAGTTTCTTGGTGCATCTCATGTACCATATTACCAAAAACAGAAGTTCAGCAATTATTCCTATAAACGTCTGTGATAGTCTGAGCTTCTAAAGGGCAGAGGTTGCTCCTAAATGGTCTTTTCTTCTCAGAATAAAGGCCTAATACAGTGCACTGTATTTTGAATTTTGAATAAATGGATGTATGTCTGGTTGGAAGAGCTTGTAAAATATTTAGAACCCAAATTAAGAAAATCTGTGTATTATCAACTAAAGCTCACATATTACATAATATAAACATATGATTTGAATTCTCTAGCATCATTTAAAAAAGTTCTAGAGTCAGATTTTATTACAATTATTTTTTAAATAATAAAGAAGCAAACCTGTCTGATTTCTTGAAATACCATGCAGAGGACAATAGTCATTCTAGTTTTGATAGCTTTCCAAACAGACTAGACCCTAAATATCACAAAAAGAGTTTCTGAATCTGATTCTTTCCTGATGCAACTTTAGGTGTTGTGAATTTTTGCCTTTATCAATACTAAAACATCAAAGAGAAGGAAAATACCCTGATCAATCAAGAAAATGGGGGGAAGGGAAGACTTTTCCATAGGTTTAATACAAAGTTTACTTAAAATATACACACATATATCATGTAGAATATAGACATGATTTCTTTCTTGGAGTTTGCCCAAAGTACAGACTTAACTCCTTTATGTTAACCAAAATACCCTGGGACTTTTAATGACCATGATTTTTTATGTCTAATCTAAGAGATGGGATCTCCAACCAGGTCAATTCACTAATACCCCACTGAGACTGTGAATCACCACTGGCTCAGATACATACCCCCTAGTGAATCCCTCACAGCACATTTTCCTTCGCTTTTTCAATCTGACAGATCAATAGGGTACAATTGCGCAGGTGGAACATTTAGGCTTAAGCTCTTTTATCATGTTCTCGCAGTCATTCTCCCCTGCATCATCAGCCTCATTCTCCATGCTGCTCAAAGAGACTTGTTTTTTAAGCCTCCTATTTCATTCCCTTCATTCTTACATCCCCTCTTCCCTTTTATTCCTTTCCTCCACTTTTCTATTCTTCCTTCCAAAACACTGTATCTCTTTTTCTCTGTCTCCATTTCCTTCACTGCTGTTCTCTATAGTTGTTTGGTGTTGATATTGAACTTTTTGTTTTTTTCCTTTATCAAGGTTCAATTTTATTGACGTGGAGAGAGGATATACGAGTAAGATGTCCTTCTAAATCTTGCTTCCTGTTGTCAGGCTGAAGGAGAAAAACAGGATAAGTCTCAGCTTCAGTT
>NW_007745240.1:8159-10421 GCF_000696425.1 Galeopterus variegatus
TCTTACATCCCCTCTTCCCTTTTATTCCTTTCCTCCACTTTTCTATTCTTCCTTCCAAAACTCTGTATCTCTTTTTCTCTGTCTCCATTTCCTTCACTGCTGTTCTCTATAGTTGTTTGGTGTTGATATTGAACTTTTGTTTTTTTCCTTTATCAAGGTTCAATTTTATTGACGTGGAGAGAGGATATACGAGTAAGATGTCCTTTTAAATCTTGCTTCCTGTTGTCAGGCTGAAGGAGAAAAACAGGATAAGTCTCAGCTTCAGTTGTTAAAAGGTGTAATTTCCTTAGGAGCTTGAATTTGATCCCTTCAAGTTTTATCCTAAATCAGATTCATCTCACTTCTAATTGATATGTCCTCACATTGGTCATACTTCAAGTCTTCCTAGAGCCAAGAATAACTTCTCTCTACTTGATCCTGTCCTTGGTCCCTGTTTATGCTGTCTCTTGCCAAAGTCACAATGCACTGGCTTCCATTCACCACAATGGTCTCTCTGCTTTTCTCTTAACATTTTTCATACTGAGTAGTGTTTTCTGGATAGGACATATCTATTCTTTCTTTTTTCTCCTACAAGAATAGATACAAGGGATCTAATTGTGGTAGTCGCAATGTCTCTAATAGATACATTAGTTTTGAACATGATGTGTGATGTTTCTAGGAGTCTTCAGAGAGAACTGAATGACCAGCTCTGTCCTGCTGCTATTATTGTTCAGATGCCTCATTTTCAGAACTTTCTAAAGAGGATTCATTTTAGTTATGTAACTAAAAGTTTGGGTTTTTGTGAAATTTTAAACCTTTCCTTATAGATTATCATTGTCTAACATTTATGGAACACCTACCATGTGCCAGGCATTGTTTTAAATACTTACTTATAAATACTTTAAATACTATTTACTTTAAATACTATTATACACATTATAATCTCCAACAGAGACTCTGTGAAATTGATAAAACTGTCCACATTTTATACCTGCACAAATGGAAGCACAAGAGAAGTCTGGGATCACATTCCATCTGAACCCTTGTGGTCTTAAGTCCTCACTCTTAATCTTTATTTCACAGCTGCCTGTTTGGATAATCATGGTCAGCCTGATTTGGGGTATTTCACATTTAAATAAGTGCCAAGTGCTTTATTATATTACTAGTTGCTCTTCTTATCAGCCTTCAGGAATACAGAAAATGTTGCCATTTAAATTTATGGCTGGTGAGATTTAAGCAGTTTGATTTTAGGTTTCTTGATATTCCTCAGTAATGACTTCCAATCTGCTACTGTAGAGACCAGCAAACATTTTACTTCTCCAGATAGCATGGGGCTTTTGGACTTTATTAGTAAAAAAGTAGTTATAGTAATGTTATTAATGCAGTATTTTTAAATTTTAGGATAATAAAAAAGGAAAATTAGAGTAGTCTAAGGAAAATTACACATAGCTATTCAAATAGTCTTAGAATCTTACAAATAAAACTATAAGTAAAAACAGAAGAGTGAAAACATTATTTATGCAGAGAATCCAAAAATGCATTTAACTAGCACTTATTAAAGGTATTAAATGCTGAGCATTGTGCAAGGTACCATGAGGGGAGTGACATCAATTTGGGGGAAACTCCTTTCAGATGGAAGGTTTTTTGAGTGTCACCTATGTATATAACTGGTCATGCTCAATTCCCTCTCAGGGATGTAGTTAATGACAAAGAGAACTCAAAGAATCTTTATGGAATGCCATTTAGTAATAAACCCCACTGCCCTCTCTAAGGTCAATTCTTGACCCACTGACCCTGTGATCAAAAATGGAAGAAACACAAATGTGAACAGAATAGGAATAAAAGGAGTTAAATTCAAATGGCACTTGCTGTGGTGGCCAAAGCAAATACAACATAATGAGGTCAGACTCATTAACCTTCCACTAACCAGCCCTTCAGAGTTGCTCCCCTTTCCCCATTGCTAACTCTGCTCAATACCAGGGAGAGACTTTTTGACAACAGATCTCATCAGCATCCTTCAAATGTTTGAACTAATGTTTATTTTAAGACTTAGAATGTAATAGAGAGATTTTAAATCCCAAAGTTATTTAGAACTGAGAGGACAACCTTCAAATTTTCTGCTCAAGGTCCTCATTTCCATTTCCCACCATCCTGAAAGTCTTATAAAGACTGATAAAGAAATGATCCGCAAGGTCACCCATTCCCAGACACCCAAAGAGCAGGGCAGGCACAAAGCTACTCTCCCCAATTAAGCCAACTGCAGAGTTTCTGGAAGGCTTATTG
>NW_007745240.1:10733-11136 GCF_000696425.1 Galeopterus variegatus
GGCAGGCACAAAGCTACTCTCCCCAATTAAGCCAACTGCAGAGTTTCTGGAAGGCTTATTGACAGCTTAACCAAATGATTATGGCAGTTTTAATTCCTTGGACTGTTTCCAACTTGCCCTTCAGTATATGAATGGAACTTGGACAAGAATTTGCAGTGTCGTCATTTAGCAGGAAGAATGTCAGTGTATTGGTCATTCCAGAAGAATGAAAAATCCCTGAATATAGCTTGTCTATGTCTACTAAGAGAAAGGCAGAGGAAGAATCAAGGAGATTGGATATTGAGAAAAGTAGAAAATTTTCTGTTTTAATGAAATAAACCAAAAGTCTGAGTTTAAAACTCAGTCATCCAGGAGTTTATCTTTGTATTTTATCTTACTTGTTTCTATAGCCCTAAAATTTAAA
>NW_007745240.1:12004-13754 GCF_000696425.1 Galeopterus variegatus
AAAGACTAAGTTAAAGCAATAGTACTAGAAGTACAGCCATTATTACTGCTATTATTACTACTACAACTAACCATGTGCTAGACAATTTACCTACATTATCTCTTTAATGTGCACAATTTATAAAATAAGTATAGTTATCTCATTTTACAGATTAGAAGAAGTGAGGCTTGTAAAAGTAAATAACTAGCCCAAGATCTTTCTGCTAAAAATTAAGTAGTGGAACTGAGATTGAAAATTCACAAGCAAAGATGTTATTCACTCAGCTGAAAGCAGTGAGTAGAATGAACGTTCTTGCAGGGATGCCTTTTGAAAATTGTCTGACCAGAGGATGTGCTTATTGGAAATTTTCATAAGGAGCATATGTGCCAACTATGAATCTTCTTAAAGCAGGAAGAATCCATGCCAGTCTTGGCTTAAACATCCCTACTTTGAAGAATTTCCATAAAGTTTGGGCAATTTTTATTTGCCAAGTGTCAATTCTTATATGCCAAGTACCAACTAAGAGATTGTTCTATATCAGCCAAATTGTCACTTTGTTCCATTCCTTATTAAGCTTCCACTGCCTCATCAAATGCTAAAATACTGGTACCCAAATTCTACTGTGTAACTAATCAGAATTTTTCTTTGTCTCTGTGATCTTACTCTGTCCAGGAAGAGTTTTATAAAATCATTTCCAGCCTATATTTAGAAATTCAAGTAATCTCTATGATGATCAGTATTGACTAAAAAACAAAAATAATAATCCAGTCAATACTAGTCAGGAAAGATTAGGAGAAAAATTGTCCACTAAATACAGATTTTCCATCATAAAATATCACAGAATTATAAATATTACAAAATTTCAAAAAATAATTGCCAATGTATCAAAGACCCTAGGTAAAATGCCAAAGCCAATATTAAGAAAAGACTCCAAGCCCTTCTTAGAAAAACAAAAGTTCACCCTTTCCCCCAAAAAACCAACTAACTCTGTTAGTAATTTCATAAATAGCTAATGCACATATTGTCTTCTGAGAAAAGAAAGAATTTAGTTGTGTAGCTACCAAGATAATAACAATATTTTTGGCTTCCATTTTATTCAAATTGATGCCAGGCTGAATGCTTTGGGAATTTAAATCATTTTCTCTGAGTATTCCTTGGTCATGTATGATAGAGGACAGCTGCAGGCCAATTGACCCCACCCAAAGACTGGAAACTGTAGTACAAATTAGCATGAGGCCAATAATCTGCGAGAAATTAGAAATAATGCTATAAGCAAGTGAGGAATGACTTTGTTAGATGCTGAAAAGAATGCCATGCTAACCGTAATAGAATAAGAGGTCTGGAAAGATTCTTACACATAACTACATAGCTTTATAGTTTTTCTTTTTAATGTATCACTCATCTATTTATTTTAAGGTTCATGAAGACAAGGACCAGGTCAGTTTTAATCAGTATTGTATTACAGTTCTTCAAGAGAACAAATGAGTGGATGAAATAATGAACGTCTACCCGTCCTCTTGCAATATACCTTTATTACTTTGTGTGCCAATCATTCTCTCCACGTTTATCTCATAGCAGGACTTCTGTTTTACCAAGAAATAACTTTTACTTCTATTTCTGCATGGCCACAGAGAGAGAGAGAGAGAGAGAGAGAGAGAGAGAGAGAGAGAGCATTCTGGTGGATTTGGTTTGTTTTGACCATTCCTGAACCTTGGCTTCCTGAGCAAATAAATTACTTTTTATGCTTGAATCATTTTGAATTGGGTTAATT
>NW_007745240.1:15377-16123 GCF_000696425.1 Galeopterus variegatus
ACCTTACAACACTGCACTCTAGGCCAACAGAGCTAACCAGCCAGCCCTGTAATATAATCCCATTTGAGAAGAAAGAGGAGTAAATCCACAGCTGGGTATGCATTGGCATTATACTGAATATTATACAATTGTTGGAGGGTTCCATATAATCACTGGATTGACTTACTTTCAAACTCTGATTGGCTTAAAATACCATTAATATATTTAATGTAAGTATATAAAACTTCAGAAATGAATTTAAGGTTAGTGTTTGCGAGTACCTATATCACAAGATACAAATTTTCAAAATCAGGTATTGTACTTCCACTTCTCTAGTGTTGACCATTACCTACCTCTCTAACTTTTTTGTCTTTTCCCTATTCTCACTCCATTTCCAGTTCATCCCACAACTGTACCATCTTGTACAGAATTGTTTATTGTTGTTTCATGACCTACTTCTCTGGGTTGTATTTTTTGGTTTTTGTTGTTGTTGTTTTTTGTCTTTTGCAAAAGCCCTTTGAAGTTCTACAGCTCTGAAAATGTAAGTGCTATAATGTTCAACAATCAATATCTCATCTTGAGTGGTCCAAAAGGTCCCAGAAGAGAAATTTTCAGCATTCATTCTAAGTAAATAACAAGGAATTTACATATTAATAATATGAAATCTTAAATATTTTAAAACACATAGCAAGGAAGCAATCATTATGCCATAGCAACTGCCAGAACTGCACTGAATTAGTGATTATGGTTGGAAATAAAACTTTTTC
>NW_007745241.1:0-15073 GCF_000696425.1 Galeopterus variegatus
TGTGACTGTTAAGAGAGTGGGAAATCCTATTATGGTAATTGAAAGGTGGAGCCTTGAAGAGATGAATAGATTGTAGGACCGTGTCATACTGAATGAATTAAAAATGGTGGTCAGGGGGATGGTTCTAGGGGCTTTAAAAGAAGAGAGAGGAGAGTCTTTCTCTCTCTGCTCTGCCATTTCACAATGTGATACCCTGCTGTCACTGCCACCACCACCAAGGCTCTCACCAGAAATATTTTCTTGACTTTGGACTTCCCAGACTCAGAAACTGTAAGCAACAAAATTCATTTTCTTACAAATTACCCAGTTCCAAGTATTTTGTTATAAACAATAGAAATGAACTAATACAGAAAATTGATACCAGAGAAAGTGGGGTGCTGCTTATAACAAATACTTGAATATGTCAAAGCAGCTTTGGAACTGGGTGTTGAGGAGAGGCTGGAAGAATTGGAAGGAACAGGCTAGAAAAAGCCTAGATGCTTAGAAGGCAAGAAAACCAGAGAAAGTTTGGAACTTTTTAGAGACTGATTAAACGGTGCTGAGCAGAATGCTGATAAAAATATGGACAGCAAAGGCCATACTGAGGAGATCTCAGATATAGATGAGAAGGGACTTATTGGAAACTGGGGCAAAGATCACCCTTGCTATGAACTGGCAAGGAACTTGGCTGCATTGTGTCCATGCCCTAGGACTTTGTGGAAGTTGAAATTTAAGAGTTGTGAACCAGAGTGTTGGCAGAAGAAATTTCTAAGCAGCAAAGCATTAAAGAATATTCATGGCTGCTTGCAACAGCCTATGCTGACTTATAGCAGGAAAGTCAGAACAGAAATCCAGAATTAAAAAGGAAAGCAGAGTGTAAAGATTTGGAAAATTCAGAACTTGGTGTTGGCAGAGAAACCTCATCAGTGCCATTTCTGGTGAGGCTGTAGGAGTGTGAACGCCATGGGCACACCAAACCTGTGGAGCTACCAGAGTGGGACACCAGCATGGGAGAACTGAAGTGTGGCCTGAGACCAGGAAAGCCATGGGAGCGGAGATGTCCATGGACTTGGGGACCTAATCCCCACACCAGGGTGTAGAGGCAGTCAAACATGGAGTCAAGGTATGTGATTTGCCAGCTTTGAAATTTAATGCCTGCTCTGCTGGGTTTCAGACTTGTTTGGTACCTGTTACCCCTTTCTTTTGGCTTTTTTCTCCCTTTTTGAATGAGCATATGTACCCTATGCTTGCCCCAACCTTGTATCTTTGAGGGAGATAACTTGTTTTTAATTCAGAGATGGAATTTTTTTTTTTTCCTTTTTGTCTTTTTTCGTGACCGGCAACGGATCGCAACCCTCAGTGTTGCGCCCGTACCGGACCGGGACCAGCAACGGGATCGCAACCCTCGGTGTTGCGTCAGCACCTTGCTCAGCCAGTGAGCAGCCAGTCTGTATGTGGGATCCAAACCCTCGGTGGGAGCACCGCCGCACTCCCAAGTGGCGCACTGTAGCAATGCGCCACCGGGCCAGCCCTAGAGATGGAATTTTGAGCTTTGGATTTCTTAGTTGAAACAAGCTAAGACTTTGGGGATGAAATGAATGTATTTGCATGTGAAAAGGACATGAGTTTTGGGTGGCCAGGGATGGAATGTAGTGGTGAATTATGTCCCCCAAAACTCACTGAAGCTTGAATTGCATCCCCCAAATACTATGCATTAGAAACTTAGCCCTCACTGTGACTGTTAAGAGAGCAGGAAATCCTACTATGATAATTGAAAGGTGGAGCCTTGAAGAGGTGGTTAGATTGTAGGACCATGTCATAGTGAATAGATTAAAAATGGTGGTCGGGGGATGGTTCTGAGTCTGTCTCTCTCTCTCTGCTCTTCCATTTCACAATGTGATACCCTGCCATCACTGCCACCACCACCAAGGCTCTCACCAGAAATATTCCCTGGACTTTGGACTTCCCAGATTCAGAAACTGTAAGCAATAAATTTCGTTTTCTTACAAATTACCCAGTTTTGTGTATTTTGTTATAAACAATAGAAACAGACTAGTACAACATCTTTTAAGGTATGTAACAAGATAATAAAAACCATGTGTCCTTGATTAACTGTCTGACTGGAACTGAAAATGAGGGATAGGCCAGGAGAAATATCAAGCGCGATGCCTTAGATTTGTTTTCAGTTAGGAGAGTCTCTGGTTTAGTAAAAGGTGGTGCAGGACCACTTACTATTGTATTTATAGTTGGGAATACAATCTTACAGCTCATAGTATTAATCCAAATTTGATAACTCCATTAGGATAAGAAAATTTTTTATGGTACTTTAGAAATTTTTCAAAATAAATTCAGATTTAGAGTTCAGATTGGTTATTTCTTTCTGTTTACTCTATGATTTGGAGCACACAGATGCACAAAACTTCATTGTTTTTATGAAGATGTATACTCTCATTCTATACTGTGCGATTTATTTGCTTGGGGGCTTTGGATTTATTTTTTCGTGTTTTGCTAAGCCTGATATTTAATTACTACACACTTATAATTTAGCCAATATTACCTTTTACTCAGCTTTAAGTTACTTATCCCAAAAATCTTTTAATGACCTCCAACAACTAGTTTAGTTCCATCCTATACACACTTCTATTACACTGAAGCTGTCCACCCTGTAAATTTGTCATACCACATTTTTTTTCTTTTTTGTCATACCACATTTTAATAAAGGAATTGAAAATTAAGTGAATGAAGGATCTGACCGGGTATCCTTAATTATGTTTTTTTAAAAAAATATTTCAGAATGTCCTCTTTTTAAAAAGTTATTATTCACATCACATTCACAAAAGAAAAGGAAAAAGTGAATAATTGGCTCAAATATCCTGTTACAAAACTTGCTAACATTTTCATATATTGCTTATGAAAAAACCATTTCTGCATTTTGTACGGACAGTTATCTATTTTTCTATTTAACGCTTTCTCTTTCCTAGTTCCCTCTCTGGCTCTCTTTGATTCTTTCTTAGCAGCTTGTTATTTTTCATAATTCTTCATGGTATCAGTGCAGACAAAACTTAAAAGATCTTTATGCAGTGTCTCTGTTAAGTATAAAAATATTTCATTTATAGCTTTCAGTACTCCTTATCTATTTCTTTTTGAAGAATTTGATCATGAATTATACATACCAGCACAGCATGAAATATTCAGCTCATGTTCTTTCATTCCAGTTCAGCCTACAAAACAAAGAAAGAGTGGTTTGAACATAGAAAGGAGAGGGTCTGGATAGCAATATGCCAGTACTATTTAACAGCAATTTTCCCATAACGGGACCCAGATGAAAAGTCCAACATAAAACGATTTTATACACTGAGTGCAACACCATACAAGTCATTCATTAATTGAAACAGAAACTTTGTTTTAACCATACAAGTTATGCTTCTCAAAATTCAACAGTTGTTTTTCAAGTCAGAGAGAAATAATATGGCTGCAATATGGAATTATCATACAAAGTCAGTATATGAGTCAGTTTTCTGTTACTTATAACAAAATACCTGAAACTGGGTAATTCATAAAGAAATAAATTTATTCCTTACAGTTATGGAGGCTGGGAAGTCCAGGGTCCAGAGCATATATTTGATGAGGGACTTCTTCTTGTGGGAGCTCTCTACAGTGTCCCCTGTTGCCCAGGGTATCACATGGCAAGAATGACACGAGCAAAATTGCTAACCTTCTCACTCACTCTCCTAATAAAGCCATCAGAACCAAGCTTATGACAACCCATTAAACCATCAGCCCATTATTTCACAAATGGATCGATTTATTCACAAGGGCACAGTCCTCACAATCCAATCACCTTTTAAAGGTCCCACTTTCCGCCACCAGATTGAGGGTTAAGCTCCAAAATGAGTTTGGGGAATGTTCAAACCACACCAGCCACAGTTAGGCATATTTTAGGAAACTGGGAAAAAATAATATAGGTTTATTAGGGCAATAGTTACTTTTGGAATCGTAAGGAAGATGTTCACCACCAATTTGAATTTATAATTGCTCAATTATTCTGTTCAGTTTGATTCTTTACAATTAACATTTTCCTGCAAAAATTCTTTCTAAATCTGGAAATAAAGTCTACTCCATTTACTGAGGAATTATGTGTTACATGTAAGGAGAGTGCGTGGGCTGAGACCTGAGAGTAGCTTCACATTACTGCTGGCAAACTCTTCCTTAGGAAAAATGTAGTGCAATAATATACTTTACTGAGTGAATTTACCCCTCAGTCAGTCAATCTGCAGTTATTCTTTTGTTAATCATCGAATCCAGGATTTGTCTAATTTTTAACCAACTATCACAGGGAAATGCGTTTTATTCCCCAGTAAAAAGTATTTTTCCTACCTATTTTATATAGAGAAACAGATGGGAGACAACAAAAACAAACAAAATAAACAACAATAAATTTGTGAAGTCTGCTCGTCTATTTAATTTATAATGTATAGCACATCAAACTCCTCCAGAAAATGGATGTGTAACCATAGCCACTTTAAAAATTCCATTCCAGCTCGCTTTTTTGAAAAATAACTTTAGCTTGCTTTGTAGTTAGCCCAAACCGTTAACTGAGACTAAATCACATCACAGCAAAGTCATAGGAACCCAGCTCAGCTAGGAATGAGAAAAGGTCATTTGCACCCTAAGATAACATCAAAGATCAGAACAGAAACCAGCGGGAGCTTTGGAGCCATAGATGACCTCAGAAGGTAGCTGATTATCATGCTTGGAGATTTTGCACCTGGCTCCTTTCACTTAGACCCCATTCCAAAACTCCTTGCACCTGGCCCCTTGCCCATAGTCCCCACCCCAAAAACCACATAAAATTTCCCTTCCCCTGACAATTGGGGAGGTAGTTGGATTTTTACCCAATGTCTCTGGGTGACATCTTTTATAATAAAGAGCTTTTCCTTTACGTATCATCTGGCAAGTGTTATTGACAATCCTACAGTGGTGAGAGCCAGACCCAGTTGGGTCAGAGATTTGCTGGACTAAGTCAGCCTCCTATCATGAGCAGTGGCACGCTGCAGAAGCTTTTCTTGGGCTAACTCTCACAAGTTGTCTGACAGTGAAGGGGAATCTCTCAAGACTCATTTGTTTACAGATGTGTAAAATCTGTAGATTGTTTGTAGTAGTAGCTCTTCTACCTAAGCTTCTACGATTTACAAATTATTTGAATTTAAATCGACTGGCAGAATATAATCTGAGTCATTCCATTCAATGGAAGTTTATTTTTATTTTTAGTATTTGTTTTAGATTTTCTTAAAATCTTCTTTTCTTCCAGCTAAAGAATTAAGATTGAAAATCAGTAACAATATAATCTTGGCTATATGTTTTAAATCTCAAAGCAATCCTATATAATTCCTGTTAAATATGATATAGTATGCTCCAAATTTTGGAGGTTCTCAACTCTATTTCTGTTTTTATGTTAGTTTATTTAAAATAATTTGATTGAATGTCAACTCTGCATCAGGTATATTGAAGTATTTTACAAAAATGTATTTAATTATTCTTCTATCTCTAAGCCACTTAGACAATCTAAATACACAAATTGAAATTAGATTTTAGATTTTTTTATCCTAATAAATAAAATGTATAGAGCACTGTTTCTGTGCCAAGATTTGGCAATAGTCCTTGTTATGAATGTCTTATTTAATACAAAAAAAAAAAAAAAACCACTACCCCATAATTGTAATTATCCCATGTTACAGATGACAAAGCCAAGGTATAGTGCATTAATAAATATTTTAAGGCCACATAAATAGTGGTGCAGTTGGGATTCTTACCAGAAAATTTGATTCTGCATTTTTTTCTTTAATGCCTCCTTCAGTAGCTGTCCACCAAGCCTGTTCCCAGAGATATTGCATAACATTGACATCCTATTCTAATAAAACAAGAAAAAAAATCAAAATAACAACTAATCAAATATATTACTCAAATTTTCCCTCTATTAGCTTATTAGTGATGTATTATTTTATAACAGTTACTATGTTTACTTTAGAGATTATAATATGCATTCTTAACAAACCACATTCTAACCTAGATTAGACATCTTAGTACTTCCCACATAATAAAAGGTCTTAGAACATTTAATTTCCTGTGATCCCAAATTTTGTATTATTGTCATCATATATTTTAATTCTAGATATATTTAAATTCAACTTTGATAACTCTAATAACTAGATCAACTGTGAGTCTGCTCCATTATTTTTTTTTTTCCCTCATGGCCCTGTCTAGGCTCAGCTGATCAATTTTGATTGAATACCAAACATTGTGCTAAAAAATATATATAACAATTCTGTAAGATGATACCGTTCTACAAATAGAAGCTATCTTTTTTGCTGGTCTGCAGTTAAAGTAGGAGCAAATCATTTTACTGGCACAGCATGGGACAAAACCAAACTGGATTTGGTTCACTGTGAGGACCATTGTGTTCCCAGTGCTACTTACTCTTAGAGGCATCTTTTCAAAAATCTCAACTGAAATCTCTTCCTTCTTGAAAGGCCGTGAAGTCCACTTATTTTCTACATTGCTCAATGAGGCTGCTGGAAACCCTTCTCAGTTTCTCAGCCCTGCTCCGCTTACCAGTTAAGAAATGACTCAAGAATGAAAACAACGTCTACTTTTTGTTTGTCTTGTCTTTCATTCTCTCTCAGTTCTTTAATCCTTACAGTCTGGCTGCTCTGGAAATTCTGAACCTCCTTTTGGCTTTCCTAGCCTCATGAAACTGCTTTCCAGCCACTGGCAGTACTCTCTGTGTGCCTTTCAGCCATACACACACTGAATTGGCAAAACTTTGAGGGTAAAGTTAGTAAAATGTTGGATTCACCAAAATGCATTTCTCCTTCCTTTAGCATCTTGTCCCTTGAAGACTCAGCTGCCTTTGTGGCTCTGCAATAATTCCAAACAGGTGGCTTTTGTGTTTTATCCAGCTATCCTGATATGCTTCCTAGAAGGGTTGTTCTTATAAAACTATTCTGTCATAGCAAAAAGAACCCCCCTGCATTTTTCACTTAGTTAAACTCTATTTATATTTATACACATCATTTCCTTTTATCCTCAAAGTATTTATCTCAGTTTGTAAGCTTGCATTATGCATTAAACTATAAGCTTACTTAGTACGGAAAACGTGTTTCTTTTGTTTACCACAAAATCCCAAGCATCTAGTCCAGGAAGATTTAGGTAAATTATATTTACTAAAGAAAAAAAATGAAAAATGTGTAAAACACCTCTGATAATTTATAATATTACAAAAAATATGCATTCCCCTTTCTTGCAGTAGGATTACACCTCCTTGTTCATCGATGTCGTGCTTGACTATGGGACTTGCTTTGTTTAAAGAAATAGAAACAAAAGTGATTCATTTTCTTCTAGAAGAATTAATAGCCATGATGTGGTTCCTCTCTACTCTCCCCATTATTCCTGGTGAAAAATAGCCAGCAACGTATGACTGGGCCCCTGAATGACAAAGTAGAAGGGTAAATGGAAGCCAGTAAGTAACGTTCATGTGACGTGAGAGAGAAATAAATACTTGTTCTTGTAGGCTGCTGGAATTTTAGGATACTATTTACTGCTGCTTAACTTGGGTAAATTGAATGGTATAGAAATTTATACCAGCAATGGGTGCTATTGTAACAAAAAATAAAATACGTGGTGCTAGTTACGGAGCTAAGCAGAAGAGGTGAGGAGACTGGTACTGAATGTTAGAAAAATACCAAGCCATGTTATATAATGTGAAAATTATGTTAAAACTGTAACATGCGATCATTTGGAAGGTCGAAAATGTATTCACTAAACTTTTACTTTAAGTAAAGAAGTTAGTAAATTAAAGATGAGTTATATGGTATTTGACAGGATATTAAAATACCCTCAAAAGTTGGCTCATTTTTTTTAAAGCGGGGATGAAAGGGAATAACAGATTTTCAAAAATTCTGGGATTTAATTAATTCTTGTCTCCAACTGATAAAAGATAAAAGTAAGAATGCTCTGAGCGACATGGGCCAATTAAAACTCAGTCTTGTGCCAAGTGTCAGACCAGGGGTATGGTCACCATTCCCTTATACAAATTCTCAACTAAATCAGATGGCATTGAGCAAATCATTTACTTAAATGGTTAAGTAAAAAGACAAACACTAAAAATCTAAACAATCCTAAAAGTATTGCTTTCCCATAGAAGTCTAATAGGCTCAAGACATGCAATGTAATCTAGAAAGAAATTTATGGAATTGTCTGTTGGCACAGGAGTTAACTGGAAAAATCAATCAATCAATTAATCAATTAATCATTAAATAGAAACATGAGAATGTGTTTAAGTTCTTAGGGGAGGTGACCTACCAAAAGGCTCAGGAAGTGATCAGAAACAATCCCTGTCCTTTGGCTGTCAACCTTCTACACTAGAAGCAGAAGAGCTGCCTAGCCTCCAGGAATGGCATGTTTCCCATTTTCTATCAACTGTGGTCAAGGAGGCTAATTATACAAAAGCAACCTCCCTGAGGAT
Source organism: Galeopterus variegatus (assembly GCF_000696425.1). Classification (NCBI taxonomy): domain Eukaryota; kingdom Metazoa; phylum Chordata; class Mammalia; order Dermoptera; family Cynocephalidae; genus Galeopterus; species Galeopterus variegatus. The sequence continues at coordinate 8,504 of NW_007745241.1, forward strand.
GAAGCAGAGAAGCCATACAAGACAATGGATTTGGGAGCCACTCTCAAGGAGCATGGCGTCAGCTTTATCTAGGGATACCCAGGAATAAAAGGCTCTTCTAACACTTTCCTGCTAGGAAATTCAGAGTTGCTCTAGGCTAATAGTGTGTGTACCTCCCATTCTTCATATCTTTTAGATCCTGGAAAAACAATTCTAGAAACAATTCTGATAAATTATCAGCTGTTATTTCTTTAAATGATGCCTCTCCTCAAGATCTCTTTTAATTCTTCTCAAACTAATAGCTTTATTTTTGTCCTTCTCATTTAATTTTCCATCTTGCTTTCATTCTGAGTGATTTCCTTCAGTTTAGTTTTTGGCTGTTGATTTTATCTTCTGATGTTTTTTGACTACTTTTTAAATTATTAAATTTTAAAGACTGTATCTTTTTTCTTTCTAGATGTTCTATTTAATTCTTTTTCAAATGTGCCCATCTTTTGCCATAGTAGACTCTGTTACATTCTGTTCTGTATGCCTTCTTTCATTTCTTTAACAATATTAAATATATTCATTGTCCATTAACTATTTTTGGTTGTTACTTCAAGTTGGTTTGGAGTTCATTGTTACTGTGTCTGTTTCATCTCCCTAGTGAATTATTTTTTGCGTTTCATTGCTATTTTTGATAGTGAACTCTTTTACTGTCTTACTGGTTTTCAATTGTTGTATAAATAACTACCATAAATTGAGGGAAAAACCCCCACTACCCACTTATTATCTCACAGTTGAGTAAGTCAGAAATGTGAGCAGGTGCAAAGCAGTTTCACTATACACAATTTACCAACTTTTCTGAGTCTGGTGAGACAGAACACACTTATACACACAAATTACATGAAGCAGATTTATTATTTACAGATAGGCAGCAAGGGGCAAAAGAAGCCTAGGATACATCAGAGGCAATGTGACTCACCTTGTGAAGCGCTGAAGTACATCCTGCTTCCAGGGAGAGTGGGGCCAAGCCCAGGCTGTCCTGAACAGTTCCTCCCTAACTCAGGATGTTACCTTCCCTAGGAAAGACAAGAACAAGAGGCTGTCTCAGGCAGATTACTCCTATCACAGGATTTTGCACTTCCAGCACATTGCACAGTCATTCTGGAGAACTACAAGCAAGAGAAGGGGGAGAGCTGAGTCAGTCCAAGGCCACCTGAAGAAGTGTCCTGCAACAGGCTCTACTGCAGTCTCTGCTTAGGGTCTCAGAAGGCTGAAATTAAAGTGTTGGCCCAACTGGACACTTATCATGAAGCCCTGGGGAAAATTCTGCTTCCATCTTCATTCAAGTTTTTGGCAGAATTCATCCCTTACGAGTGTTCCTATTCTTTGAGGACTGTCAGCTTGGGGTTGCTTTCAGCCTTGAGAGGCAGTTCACATTCTGCCAAAATGTAGCTCCCTACATTTTGTAACCAGCAATGGAACATCAAATCTTTTTCACATTTGAAATCTCGCTGACCTTCTCTTTTGATTCCATATACTTAAAGGCATATATTTATGGTTGTCCTACCCAATCTCTCTTTTTTAAACTCAGAGTTAATTGATTAGTAACCTTAATTACATCTGCAAAATCTTGCCTATTATGTCATGTAACATAATTACAGCAAGGTATCACAGTACATTTACAGTCATGGGGATTGGAATAAACTACTATCAAAGTTATTTTAGTGAGTATGTATTTGTTTGTTTATAATATCTGAGAAGGTGTTTCTATAGCATGAATTCTGCCTTTGCTTTTTCATTTCACTGGTCTTGAGGTAGCAGGTAGTATTTAATGTGAATTTCAAGGCAGGGGTTGCCCTCACCTCAGAATCCATGAAAATCTGGTATCTGTGTGTATGCCTGTGCAGTCATGTTTATTGACTTTATAAGAAAATCTTATCTTTTCCTCCTACCAAAAACCCTGGCTAGCATGCTTCCTTCTTGCTTCCCTGGATAAATGGTCAGGGTCCTTCCAGTCTCCTTTTGGAAAGGGTAGCCTTTCCAGTGTCCCTACTATATGTAAAAATCTAAATTTACCTTGATCAACTCTATTTCATTTTTTATCTCTGCTTGTACATTAAAATTCCAGTCTCAGTTCCATTCAAACTTAATCCAAAGTACACATACACAAATTATTTATAAAGGCAAGCTCATTTTCCTGAGGATTCTGTGATCGGATAAATGGATTTAAACACATTCTGGTGAGAAGTCAGTGTTCATGAAATTGTGTTCCCAAGTCTCCTCAAATGATGGCTACAAGGCAGTCTCCTCTCTAGGAGTAATATTCTATGAAATAAGTTGTACTCATTTATAACCAGACATTTTTCACCAATAGGCATTTGCCCATTTGTCATATAAATGCTTTTATCAGAGGTTTTTTTTTTTCCTTCTTCTTTCTTTCTTAGCTTTCTTGTATATAAATTACAGTGCTACATGGAGCAGAAGATATTGTTATGCATTTGTCATGATCTGATTTTTTACTGCATTAGTGCTATTGTTGGATTAACACAGCCATACATTTTAATGGAGAAACTCCAGTCTATGATTATGTCTAAATGGTATTAAATAGTTCTATGAAGAAAACTTGACAAATACACTTTCTCTGTCTAGGTAAGGGTATGTTCAAGAACCAGGTAAAACTAAATGATGGTGGTAGAAATCAGAATAAAGTTTTCAAAGGAGGTGACAGAGGTGAATATCGACTGAAATTGAGCACGAGGGAACATTCTTGAGTGAAATAGTCTATATCATGATCTAAGCAGCGATTACATATGTAAATATTCGTCAAGCTATAGATTTAAATTTGTTCCCTTTACTTACTGAATGTATGTCGTACCTAATTAAAAAGCACAAAAGAGAAAATATCAAATGAGTACAACAAACAAAACACCCTTTATTTGAAACAACTAATTATATGTATGCAATATGTTCACATCTCTCATTGTTTTTGCATGTAATAAATCATACACATCCTAGTATGAATTTTGATTTACCATTTTAACATTTTATTCCAATAAATATATTCTCTACTTTTTATATAAATGTATGTGTCTCTCTTTTTCTCAAATTACTATATGAAGAAGGACACCTATAAAAGACATGGTTTTGTAGATTTCTTATTTAGTTCCTTGCACATTATTTAAAATTAGAATCCTGTGAAATAGATTTTAGACAGTATCCTGTATCCTGAAAAAGAGGTGCATACACAAGTTATTACCTTTGGTTCTGATCTCAACTAAATCACATTTTCTTGTCCCCTACCTTGGTGCCTTTAACTGACTATAAATTCAAGTTTCAAAACAATATAATGGCATCAATTATTTTTAAAATTACAAACTTCCTTAAAATCATCCTACAGCCACACTATTTCACTTTCAAATAAAATCCATATGTACTCCAGTAGTTTCGAAGACAGAAGGAAAAACTAAAATAGGAAATAACTACTTTTAGTTTTCTAGTTTTTAGAGTTTAGATATTCTTCATGAGAAGATTAATTGTTATCTTTTTCACATTTAACAGATTATTTGGAGGAACATTTTCTACATAGCCTGGAAAATCGTAGTAATCCTTGGATTTTAGTCACAGTTCTCTACATAAGTCACATCACTACTAATGTATCATTCTCAACAAGGAACATTTTTTTAAAATGGCAGCATGGCTAAAGTAGATGGATTTCTAGTTATGAGTACTTTTTAATGATTTTCAGTGAATACTTCAGTGTCTTAGTAAGTGTAGCATAATTTGCAACTAACCAGAAATCTCTATCTGACAAAAAATGAAAAGAACAGAGTAAACAAAAATAAACTGCTCCCTCTGTAGTTATTATTGAAATCTTTACGAGAGGAAATAGGATACAAGGAAATATTGTTTATAAAGAGAGAATAAAAAGAAGAAAACCACATCTGTAATTTAGGAAATACTATGGTGATATTTTATCTTTTATTCCTTCTCTCCTAACTCTCCTATAATTCTTTCTAGTTACTCTGTAGTTATTATTGAAATCTTTACAAGAGGAAATAGGATACAAGGAAATATTGTTTATAAAGAGAGAATAAAAAGAAGAAAACCACATCTGTAATTTAGGAAACACTATGGTGATATTTTATCTTTTATTCCTTCTCTCCTAACTCTCCTATAATTCTTTCTAGTTCTAAATTTTAGTTTACAAAACACAAAGTCGTACCCATACTGAAATGATGGCATAGCCGTGTTAGTCAAAACAGGCAGACATACCTATATTGTAATTATTGAGAATGTTGTATACACAGTGGAGGTAAAGATTTGTTAGGAGTTTTTTGTCTTAGAATTATCTTGAATTTGTTGTTTTATCTAAATATATTATTCTATAAATAAAACAAGTTAAAATGAAGTCAGTGCATTTAAAAAATAGACGATTTTCAAAAATTCTATCAACATCTTCTATAATAATTGTTGATAACAATAGGGAGTTATATTTTCTTGGCAAATTGAATTTTTAAAAGTATTGTATGATGTACTGGTTAAAACAGAAATATCTTACACTACGAAATCTGAATCCCTTATCAGTCCTGTATATTTTATTATGTTATAGAAACAGGGGGTTCCCCACAAGGCACCCCCCTCCTCTCCCACCATTCTTACAGTTCAGTGGAATTGTTCCCTGTGGTGATATTCCACATGACACAGAATAATTCATCTTCATGTGTGCTGACTGACAACTGCTCATTTTTAATAAATATATTGATTTTTCTTAAATTTCTTTGAAGCTGATTGATTCATCCCTTGGTCAACAATTTTTCACCCTTAACGTAATTGCTACCCATCTACATGGAAGAAATTCATTCTTAATTATATGGGAAGAAAGTTTTAGCAAAAGGCACACTTACTATGTGTGGCGTCACAGCAAATAAAATGATGCAAAGTTTAAAATCTATCATGTTTTCAGAAAGTTTGGTAATTTTTTAAGACTTTTTTCCTGATAGATATAATTTCATGGGACTCATAAATAGTAGTCTGGATGTAATTTCCACATAGCATTACATCTGTTATATTTCCTTGGCAAATTGAATTTTTAAAAGTATTGTATGATGTACTGGTTAAAGCAGAAATATCTTACACTACGAAATCTGAATCCCTTATCAGTCCTGTATATTTTATTATGTTATAGAAACAGGGGGTTCCCCACAAGGCACCCCCCTCCTCTCCCACCATTCTTACAGTTCAGTGGAATTGTTCCCTGTGGTGATATTCCACATGACACAGAATAATTCATCTTCATGTGTGCTGACTGACAACTGCTCATTTTTAATAAATATATTGATTTTTCTTAAATTTCTTTGAAGCTGATTGATTCATCCCTTGGTCAACAATTTTTCACCCTTAACATAATTGCTACCCATCTACATGGAAGAAATTCATTCTTAATTATATGGGAAGAAAGTTTTAGCAAAAGGCACATTTACTATGTGTAGCGTCACAGCAAATAAAATGATGCAAAGTTTAAAATCTATCATGTTTTCAGAAAGTTTGGTAATTTTTTAAGACTTTTTTCCTGATATAATTTCATGGGACTCATAAATAGTAGTCTGGATGTAATTTCCACATAGCATTACATCTGCCCAAGTATAATTACCAGTACTTTGAAAGAGGTTATAATTCAATCAGAACTGTCGTGGGTTAAATATCCAAGACAAACTTACCCTATCGATGTTGACATGTACTTTGTTTAATACTTGTAAAACTGAATATTTTTAAGCACTTCTCTCTGATATTTACTTAATTCTCTTGATACTTGTGTTAGTTTTCTGAGACTGCTAAAAAAGTACTACAAAATGAAATGAGTGGCTTAGACAATATAAATTTATTATCTCACATTTCTAGGAGTCCATGAATAAGGTGTCAGCAGGGCCATGCTTCCTCTGAAGGCTGTAGAAAAGAAACTGTCACATGCCTCTCTGCTAGCTTCTGATGGTTTGCCAGCAGTCTTTGGTGCTTCCTAGATTGTGGCAACATAATTCCAGTCTTTACAAGGCATTCTACCTGTATGAGGGTCTAAATTTTCCCTTCTATAAGAACGCCATTGATACTGGATTAGGGTCCTACCCTAAATCAGTATGGCCTCATCTTACTAATTCCTCTGCAGTGACCTTATTTCCAATTAAGATGTGATTCTGAGTTACTGAGGGTTAGCATATCAACATATGAATCTGAGGTGACATAATTCATCAAAATAGTAATATAAATGCTTACTTCCATAAGCATCTTATAAAATATGTACTTTATTTTTAAAACAATTTTCCATTTCAAACTAAAAAATAAATAAAAACCTGCCATCAAATCTGAAAACATGTCTTTTGTAAACTGTATATGAATTCTTTGTGGCTTAAGATATTATCATATCAAACACCAAAGATTGGATATAAAGTGGAGTTACTGTATTCTGAGTAAATAATATACGAGAGAGAATGCAATAAGGAGTTTAAAACTTATATAAGATCCATAAACTTTGCTATAAAATGAAGGCAAAGCTAAATGTTTCATATTTAAGTACACTTTTGCAAAACTCTATTATCTACTTCAAGGAGAGAA